>NC_090648.1:30524136-30601636 GCF_040937935.1 Hyperolius riggenbachi
TATATATATATATATACACACACCAGATAACAGAACACAGGAGTCTGGATCACACAGAATATACAGTAACACACACAATATATACAGACACGTCTCAGCAGAATCAGCACACGGAAGAATAGTCGTACAAGCCAGGATCAATAACCAGAGAATGCGAAGTACAAAGGCAGGAGACAGAGAATAGTCAGACTAGCAAGGATCAAATACCAGGAGTACAGAATACTGGAACAAAGTTCAGGAACACAGGACTTGATGGCCAGAGTCACAACTGCAGCGAGCAGACAAACAGACGGAATGACCTAGCAATGTGCTGCTAGCAAGTCCATCCTTTTATATGCAGCACATTGCTCAGGTGACTGGCCAGAATCTTCCACAGCTCCATCCGCTGGTGAGCCGAGGAACAGCACTGCTCCCAGCAATATGAGAGCCACCTGCTGGTAAACAGCTGAAGTCCACCTCAAGTTCCTTAGTGCTGCCACCAGCAGGATGACACAGGTACAGATCATTACAGTGAGTGAGTGACAGGGAGGCCCTTTAGGGAGTGAGTGAGTGACAGGGAGCCCCTTTAGGGAGTGAGTGCCAGGGAGCCCATTTAGGGAGTGACTGAGTGACAGGGAGCCCCTTTAGGGAGTGAGTGAGTGAGTGACAGGGAGGCCCTTTAGGGAGTGAGTGAGTGACAGGGAGGCCCCCCCTCTAGCCGCCGCCGCTCCCCCCTACCTCTCAGCAGACCTCAGGATCAGCGGCGACCCGACCAGTTGTACGAGCGGGCGCTGGACGCACCCGCTCTATATGCGGAAGTGATGTCACTTCCGCATATCAGTGCGGGCACTGGGTCCTAGCGCCCGCACGATTGGTCGCCGGCTCGCCACCTGATCCTGAGGTCTGAGACTGTCAGTGACGCGGCGGCTGGATGGAGCCGCTGAGTCTGACAGAGGGGGCGGCCGGGCGGAGATCCGTGGCACCCCAGGACAGATTGGGGGCACGTGCCCCCCCAAAACAGGGCTAGCGACGCCCCTGCCAAGTGACATGTGCCAAGTGACACGTGCCAAGTGACACGTGCCACGTGCGAAGAGACACGTGCCAAGTGACAGTCAGACAGCAGAGGAGAAGACACTAGTGCACACTAACACATTAATGAATTAACAATAGTGGAGTGATAGTGAAGGCGTTAATCACTGAGCTTATCACTGTGTACAGCCCTTGGCCCAGCAGCACTGCAGCTGTGCAGCACACACTCTGTCACACTATGAGCAGTGGCGTAGCTAAGGTGCTGTGGGCCCTGATGCAAGTTTTACAGTGGGGCCCCCCAAGCACTCTATACATAACAATTGTAAGTATGTAAATGCTGCTGGACTGCGCTCTCCACCTCCTAAAAAATGACACAAAACAGCCTCACATAGCATAACTCTGCATGGTCCAATCTATACACACTGCACCCGTGTCTCAGTGAATAAAGTGCTCCACACGCTCTTTTTAAGATTGCGCTCACCAACTCGTAGCCACCTCAGACAACAGGTGGATCTAGCGCTCAAAGCAATATCCTCAGGCACTTGGTACTGTTCTTCGCCTTTTTCTTTAATATTAAAATTTCTTCCACATAAAAATATATAAAAAACACAATAGTGTGATATTGCTAGACAATTGTAAGCCTCCCGCGCTTTGAATGCGCACTCACTTGATATCCACTTGTATCTTAGCGTATCACAGGTGGTACAGCAGCGAGGTCTGCCCAGCGTGTGGTGGATGAGCGGCGTCCCGTCTCCCCAACCCTTACCGCGGCGTTCCTCCCGCTTCAGCGTACGTTTCCTAAGCTGCTCAGCTGTTCCGGTAGCTACCTCAGGTGACTCTCAGCAGACGCGCTGGACGTGGCTCCGCCCTACGCGTTTCGACCAATCGGTCTATCAGGGGCTGACGTCACCAGCGCGTCAAGCCTCTTTTATACTGCCTCTAGCTGTTCTCGCCCATTCATTGGGTAAGATTTCAAATATCCCGACGGGCTACTCCATAATGGAGTTTGCTTTGCTCCTTTATGCGTTTCATATATGCATCTTCCCCACATTTGAATAGATGCATATTTGTGGGCAGACATCGCTATTTTCCATTAAAAATAACAACATTTTCCATTAAAAATAACAACATTAAAACAATTTATCTAAATCTATTACACATCACTTATTCTTCCCCTGTATTCCTTCCTACTGCCATCTAGTGGTTCAACACAAATGTACCCCTATTTCTTTCCTCTCTCACAATATATTACCACCCTATAGCCCAGTGCAGTAACCTTCATCCTATTGTTTCCATTTTATTACCCCTGTGAATACCTTCCACCCCTTATTTTTATGGTTTATGGGAGTATGTAGTACAGAACAGAGCAGAGGCAGGCAGACTAAAATACAGCCTTTTCTGCCTGAGGGGTTAACTTACAGAGCCGCTCTGCTTCTTATCAGCAAGTGTAGATAGCTCTGTCATTTTCCAGCCAGCCGCTCCTGTGTGTGATCTCTGGCAGGAAATATCAGGAGGAGGAAGAACAGCAACTTCCTCTTCAGCATACATGTTGGGCACGCACGGGCCCCTTAAGAGGGCGGGCCAAGTCGCCACGGCGACCGCTGCGACCGCAGGCCCTACGCCAGTGGGGGAAAAAAGGGACCAAAAAGACCTCCTACTATAAAAAAGCAAAGCTTGGTGTAATTTGCCTTCCTAAAACAGAAGGAAATCTGCAATAATTCAGCTATAAGTGAACATTTGTGGTTACCCACAATGCACTGCTACTAAATATGCAAACATTTCCTTTACACCCTTAGTAAGGCCCCGTTCAAACTTGCGTTTTTGCAAAAAAACGGAACAGATGTCCGGATCCGTTCCATGCGCATCCGGATCGGACGCATACGGTTGCACTCAGGATCTGGTCCGGATCCGTTCCGTTTGCATCCGATTTTTCATCAGTAGGTGATCAGGTTGATATCCGGATCTGTTTTTAAAGAGATACAGACTATATACATTCTTGGGGTCTGGGAGGTCTGCAGAAGCCCTGGGGTCATTGTTGGAGACAGCCTGAAGTGTGGAGACCATCCTTGGATATAGAGACTGCAGTTTGGATAGTGGATCCAGTGTTTTTGTACTCATTTTACCTGGGAATCGTCTCCTTTTTGATTTTTACCTATACTATGTGGGAAGAAGGCGTGCTCCTCGCAGGAGATGGTGGGTGCACCAGGCAGGTAGCTGCTGCACCTGTAGAATCAGGTCCTCAGGTGTGTAGGGCCTCACCTCTTCCTCCGACATGCTGCCAAATATCTCCAGCCACAAGTCACTGCTGCCCCACTCCTCAAACGCTGGGCCCATGAAAATGCATAGGAAGTGGGTAGAATGTCCAGATTTTTTATAGCCAGTGTATTGCCTCCTTTCCGTTTCTCATTGGTTCAGCTGTGCGGATGGTGCAGTCAGGATCAGGTCCGGGTGTGGCGGCCGGATCCGACGTACGTGAAAAATAGAGCAAGTTGAAAAAGTGTTCGGAGTCTGTATCCGGTCCGGATCCAGTCCGCGTGGAAAGGACGAGTATGTACGCATCCATAGACTATCATTGGATTGCCAAACGTCCGTTCCATTTGTACAGTATACGTTCCGGATCTGGTCTGGAAAATCCTGCCTAAGCCAAGCAAGCATCCGGAACCACTGGTGTATAGCAAGCCTATAGCTTTACATTTTACACAGCCAAATCAAACCCACATGTGACAGCCTGTTTCAGACTTTTGGTCCTCATCAGTACATGGCAGGGATTGATAAGGCTGTATGAGATAGGGCTTGGACCAGTACAACAGAGTAACCAAGCAGCTCAGGGTGACCCAAACCACTCGGAATGTATAGGTAGATTAAAGGGACCAAAAAGACCTCCTACTAAAAAAAGCAAAGCTTGGTGTAATTTGCATTCTTAAAACAGAAAAAAATCTGCAATAATTCAGATATAAGTGAACATTTGTGATTACCCACAATGCACTGCTACTAAAAATGCAAATTATTCTTTATCACCCTTGGTAAGTCAAGCAAGCCTATAGCTTAAAGTTTTACACAGTCATATCAAACCCACATGTGACAGCCTATTTCAGGCATTTGATCCTCATCAGTACATAGCAGAGATTAATAAGGCTGTATGAGATAGGGGCTTGGACCAGTACAACAGAGTAACCAAGCAGCTCAGGGTGACCCAAACTACTAAGAATGTATAGGAGGATAAAAGAGAACAAAAACCCCTCCTTATAAAAAAAGCAAAGCTTGGTGTAATTTTCCTTCTTAAAACAGAAGCAAATCTGCTATAAGTGAACATTTGTGGCTACCCACAATGCACTGCTACTGAATATGCAAATTATCCCTCTTTGCCCTTGGTTTGATATGACACTACTTCTTCTTCTTGCTTGGACCAGCCCCTTCTTCTTGCTTGGACCGGCCCTGGGGGCAGGGCGCCAGTGGTGCTCACCGCCAGGTCGTGATCACGGTTACGCGTGGATTCACGACCATTTTGACGCATTCCGCCTCGGACACGCTAAGCCGTGAATAGATTTTCAACCACGAAAATCTGCTTCGGCTTCGCGTGAATGCGGACAGAAATCCGCATTCACGCTCGTGAAACCCGGCACTGAAGTCGTGGTTAGCGGAAATGCGTCAAACTATGCGGAAGTGACACATTGCAGGCCAATCAGAGGGCCCCAGCCAGGCCCTAGCAACCAATCACAGGAGGAGAGCTATGCCCTCCCCTCCTGAATATAAAGCGGCGGCCATGATGGAAAAGCTCTGTCCTTGCTAGACTGTGGTGCTGAGAGGATTATCTCCAGGCCATTGTTGTTTGAGCAAGTGCATTTATTGTGTTAAAAACAAAGCGTTTTTTTTGCTAACACTGCTCTTATACTGTACACAGTTAGCTAGTCAGTGAGTGATTGCTGTAGTTAGTTGTAGTCAGTGTAGTGTAGTGGGAGTGTGGGAGTCTAGTGATTATTTAACTGTGTGTAGTGCAGGCAGGTTCAGTGCTGCAGTGTAGTCAGTGTAGTGGGAGTGGGGATTATCTGTGTGTAGTGCAGGCAGGCAGGTTAGTTAGAGTGACCATATTTTTGTGGGTCCAACCTGGGAGGGGGGGGGGGGTGGGCGGCGCGCGCAGCGCGCCGCGGCGAAAAGTGGGAAGGAGTGAGGAGCACGCAGCGGCGAAGACTGGGGGAGGGGGGCGGCGCGCCGAAAAAATGGGCGTGGCCATGACATTGTATGGGCGGAGCTAACGTAATGATGTAACAGCGAGGCATAAGAAAGCAGTGTTTACGCCATGATGTGGACAAACGAGACTTTGTATCATGGGTGTGCAGAAACTGTGTGATGCTAATAGTATACCGTAACCACAAAGCAGCAAACATAGCCATCTATGACCATTAAATAATAAATGCAGTAACAGTTACCCCGGACACCAGAAAATAAACGCAATAGGCAACATGTCAGTATAAAATAAATGCAATGCGGGCAAACATGTCAGTACAAAATAAACGCAATGCGGGCAACATGTCAGTACAAAATAAACGCACTGCGGGCAAACATTTCACCAGAAAAGAAACGCACTGCGGCCAAACATTTCACCAGAAAAGAAACGCACTGCGGGCAAACATTTCACCAGAAAATAAACGCACTGCGGCCAAACATTTCACCAGAAAAGAAACGCAATGCGGGCAAACATTTCGCCAGAAAAGAAACGCACTGCGGGCAAACATTTCGCCAGAAAAGAAACGCAATGCGGGCAAACATTTCGCCAGAAAAGAAACGCACTGCGGGCAAACATTTCACCAGAAAAGAAACGCACTGCGGCCAAACATTTCACCAGAAAAGAAACGCAATGCGGCAAACATTTCGCCAGAAAAGAAAACGCACTGCGGGCAAACATTTCGCCAGAAAAGAAACGCACTGCAGGCAAACATTTCGCCAGAAAAGAAACAATGCGGGCAAACAATAACATTTCACTAGAAAAGAAACAATGCGGGCAAACATTTCACCAGAAAAGAAACAATGCGGGCAAACATTTCACCTGGAAAAGAAACAATGCGGGCAAGCATTTCACCTGGAAAAGAAACAATGCGGGCAAACATTTCACCAGAAAAGAAACAATGCAGGCAAACATTTCACCAGAAAAGAAATAATGCGGGCAAACATTTCACCTGGAAAAGAAACAATGCGGGCAAACATTTCACCTGGAAAAGAAACAATGCGGGCAAACATTTCACCTGGAAAAGAAACAATGCGGGCAAACATTTCACCTGGAAAAGAAACAATGCGGGCAAACATTTCACCTGGAAAAGAAACAATGCGGGCAAACATTTCACCTGGAAAAGAAACAATGCGGGCAAACATTTCACCTGGAAAAGAAAGCATTTACTCACCTGGCAGAAGTGTCCGGCCTCTGGCGCGCTGCTCCGTCCCGGGACCGTCTTCCTCCTCCTGCTCTTCTCTCCCGCGCTGACAGGGCTACGGCAAGATGGCGCCCGAAGCCCTGTACTAGTGACACAAATAGGTCTCCAGTACAGGGCTTCGGCAGCCATCTTGCCGTAGCCCTGCTCGCCTGCCGGTGTCGGAAACAGACACCGGAAGAGGAGGCTGGAGCGGGGCTGCGGGCAATGAACTGGCACGGCGTCTATAGACGCCGCTGCCAGTTCATTGAGGAGAGAGTGGCCAGAGTCCCGAGGCCGGGACGTCCCGCTGCTGAAAGCGGGACGTTTCCCGGGACCTCATTAAGCCTGGGACAGCGGACCCCGAATCCGGGACGTGTCCCGGGCAATCCGGGACGTCTGGTCACTCTAGGTTAGTGCAGCTGCAGTGTTCACTTGTATATTCCAGTGACAGTTATACACTTGTACTATTTGCAGGCAGCCAGTCACACCGCCGGCGCCGCCACTCTCTGCCAGCGCTGTTCATTCATTCTGTCAGTGACCTTGTGCCGTGCCCAGTGTCCACTGCTCGCTCGCTGGCATATAAGCATCTCATTACACACTTGTATATTATTTCAGTGACAGTTATACACTTCACTTGTACTATTTGCAGGCAGCCAGTCACACCGCCAGCACCGCCACTCTCTGCCAGCGCTGTTCATTCATTCTGTCAGTGACCTTGTGCCGTGCCCAGTGCCAGCTGCTCGCTCGCTGGCATATAAGCATCTCATTACACAGTGTGACATCCTTGTGTGCCCACTGCATCCTTCAGTGACCTAGTTGTATATCCAGTGCCCACTGCATCCTTCAGTGACCTTGTACTGTGCCCACTGCATCCTTCAGTGACCTAGTTGTATATCCAGTGCCCACTGCTGTGCCCACTGCATCCTTCAGTGACCTTGTACTGTGCCCACTGCATCCTTCAGTGACCTAGTTGTATATCCAGTGCCCACTGCTGTGCCCACTGCATCCTTCAGTGACCTTGTACTGTGCCCACTGCATCATTCAGTGACCTAGTTGTATATCCAGTTCCCACTGCTGTGCCCACTGCATCCTTCAGTGACCTTGTACTGTGCCCACTGCATCCTTCAGTGACCTAGTTGTATATCCAGTGCCCACTGCTGTGCCCACTGCATCCTTCAGTGACCTTGTACTGTGCCCACTGCATCCTTCAGTGACCTAGTTGTATATCCAGTGCCCACTGCTGTGCCCACTGCATCCTTCAGTGACCTTGTACTGTGCCCACTGCATCCTTCAGTGACCTAGTTGTATATCCAGTGCCCACTGCTGTGCCCACTGCATCCTTCAGTGACCTTGTACTGTGCCCACTGCATCCTTCAGTGCCGTTGTACTGTGCCTGGTGCATCCTTCAGTGACCTTGTACTGTGCCCACTGCATCCAGTGATTCATTACTAGCAACATGTCTGGCAGGGTTTCGCGGGGTGAGAGGAAAGGGAGTTCAATTGCCTCAGCCACTTCTGGGACTGCTCCACGTCCAGGGAGAGGACGCCCAGCTGTACGTGGTCGTGATGCAGCAGAAAGGGGGGCAGCAAAGCCTGGGCCGAGTCAGCGGACGCCATTGTCCAAATATTTTTAAGTTTCTGGTCCCCGTGTGGTGGTTGAGCAAATGGAACCTGACGTACTCATGGACATCATGACTTCCTCCCAGACCTCTACTGTGAGCACCACTCCAAGCAGCAGCAGCAGCCAACGTCCCACGCTTGTTGTGACATCCACCCCAGCACCCACTGGTCAGCAGCCCTCCCAGGATGACAGCGTTCTGTCCCTCAGTCCAGCATCTGGGAACCTGCTGATGCAAGAAGCTCAGGACTTACTGGGGACTGATGTGGCAGAGATTGAGATCGGGCCACAATCACAAGCGTTGTTGAGTTCTGGTGATGAAGAAGAGGGGTCTGTGTCTGGGGATGTAGGGACAGAAGAGGAGGCGGGGGAGTCAGAGGAAGAGCTGGATTATGATGATGCTGCTGATGATGACGACGTTGTGGACCCTAACTATGCGCAGCCTGCTGAGTCCGTGGAAGAATGGTCAGAGCAGGATGCCGAGTCACCTCGGCCTAGGCAAGGATATCGCCATATGTCAGGCAGGGGCAGGGGCATCGGCAGCAGTGGACGTGGAGGAAGTAGACAGGACACTGCTATAGCCGGCACCACCACCATGCAACCCCCGGCAACTACTACCACACATTGTTCCGCTGCACCCTCTGCTAGTGGGGGCCGCAGTAAATTAAAGTCACCAGTGTGGGATTGCTTTGATGAATGTACTGATGACAAAAGGTATGCGGTGTGCAGGTTATGCAGCAAAAGATTGAGCCGTGGGAAAAGTCTGTGCAAGATGGGTACCTCATCCCTCCAGGGCCACCTGAGAAGCTGCCACTGCCGCGAGTATGCGGAGTTTAAGAGGAAGCAGGCACTGCTGGCAGGGGTTCCTGAGAGCAGAAGGCCCACCAGCGCAGAAGCATCATCCTTCCCTCAGGGTCATGAATCCCCCACAGCAGCAGCAGTAGTAGCACGCAAGCGCTCTTCCACCTCGGCTACTCAGGACACAGACATTGAGGCTGGCAGCCAGTGGTCGTCTCTCTCCTCTGTCTCCCCTGCATCCCAGCGTCGTCAGACCCTGCTGAGCGACACCTTTCAGGGTCTGACCAAGCCTCTGCCTCCAAGCCACAGGCGGATCCGCAAACTAAATGGCTTGCTCGCCCGGGCCATGGCATCACAGCTGCTTCCCTACTCCCTGGTGCAGGAGGGGAGCGCCATGCGGACGCTGCTCCAATTTGGCATCCCCGAGTGGCAAGTCCCCAGTCGCCACTATTTCAGCAGGAGCGCGATCCCAGCACTCCACAAGTTTGCGGTGGAAAACGTGGCCCGTTCCCTGGACTACTCTGTGGGCAAGCGGGTCCACGTGACCATGGACTCGTGGAGTAGCAGATTTGGGACAGGTCGCTACCTGTCCTTTACGGCCCACTGGGTGACACTGATGGAAGGGAGGGAGGACAAGAGCGCATCAGCCCAGCTAGTGGTGCCACCATGCGGGATCAGGGGGGATGCAGAAGGGTCCTGTCACGACACTCCCTCTGCACCCGGAAAGCAAGCCCGCCTCGGCAGCAGCAGCGCCAAGCCTCGGCACTGCCAAGCCCTTTTAAAATTGGTGACCCTGGGGAAGGAGAGGCTTACGGCCACCAACGTCCTGGCCGCCCTCAGGAAGCAGGAGCGGAGGTGGCTGACCCCAGAGGCCTGGAAGTGGGGTATGTGGCAGCCGATAACGGGGCCAACCTGGTGGCAGCAGTGCAGCAGGGAAACCTCCAGCACATCCCCTGCTTGGCCCACGTGCTCAATCTTGTGGTGCAGCGCTTCTTGCGCACCTACCAGGGGATGAGCGAGCTGCTGCAGGATGCCCGGGCGGTGGTACGCTTTTTCCGCCGGTCAGCCACTGCCTCTGCACTCTTCTCCACCTTACAGCAGCAGTATGGAAGGCCACAACACCGGCTGATCATCGACATGCCAGTTCGCTGGAATTCGACTCTGGCCATGTTGGAGCGGCTGTGTCAGCACAGGCTAGCTCTTAGGGCCTACATGCTAGACCTAAGTGTCCCCAGCAACCAGCAAGTCCCCATGATTACTGCCACTCAGTGGACACTGATGCAGCAAGTATGCCTGGTGCTGAGTCCCTTCCTGGAGGCAACCAAGATGGTCAGTGAGGAGCGGGCCTCTGTGTGCCAGTGGGTGCCCTTGGTTTGTCTACTGGAGCAGGCAATGGACAATTTAATTGAGCGTGGGGATGAAGCCCTGAGGTTGGAAGAACAGGAGCAGATGGCAGCACAGTCCAGCTCAGAGGAGGGCTCACAGCAGGTAGTGTAAGAGTTGGAGGTCCCTAACCTGAATGAGGAGGAGGAGGAGGAGCAGAGTGCAGCAGGCGTTGTACGTGGATGGCGGTTTGAGGAGGACAACGACATGGCACAGGAAGAGGACAGGCATGCGTTATGGGACAATGGCGAGGACGAGGAAGATCTTGCTGGCAGGGCCCACTTGTTTCCCATGGCTGTGCACATGTTGCGCTGCCTTCGCAGGGACCCCCGGGTGATCCAGATGCGTTCAAGGGATGACATCTGGATTACCTTGATGCTTGATCCCCGTCTGAAGGGGAAGCTGGGAGACTTAATGACGCCATCCACCACCGAGCAACGCACAAGGGAGTTGAAGGAGGCCCTTGTGCGCAGACTACTGGAAGCATTCCCCCAGCCTTCCACCCCCACTGTAACTGCTCTGCCAAGCCAGCAAGAGGTGCCTGCCATTGCCACTAGCAGCACAACAACAACCACCAGCACCAGCAGCAGCAGCAGCAACTGGAGCCCCGGAGACCTGAAGAGCCTAAGCAAGAGCCTGTATGCAGTGCAGCAGCCCATAACAGAGGTGCCCGCCACAGCATCCACCACCAACCAGCACAAGCAACGACTGACCACCATGGTGTCTGACTATATGGGGTCATCCAACGGGCTCAATGACACCGACAGCCCCATGGACCCCTTGGAGTACTGGGTCAAGAGACTGGACATCTGGAGCGAGCTTTCCCAGTATGCCCTGGAACTCCTATCCTGCCCTCCTTCCAGTGTCCTCTCAGAGAGATGCTTTAGTGCGGCCGGTGGCGTGGTCACAGAGAAGCGCTCTCGGCTCTCCCACGCCTCTGTGGACAAACTCACCTTCCTGAAAATCAACCAGGCTTGGGTGGAAGGTGAGTTCCTGGCCCCTATTGTCGGACACAGGGGGACATGAAGTGGCTGCTGCATGTGCTGTTGTTAACTATGCCTGCCTTTATAAAGACAGTTACTACCTGCCTATTGCCTACCTTGGTTAATTTTTTGGTGTTATGGTACTACTACCAGTAAGTTGCCATGGTCCTCCTTCTGAGCTGCTGAACTGACCGCCCTCTTTGTCCTCCTGACTCAGTCGCTACTACACTCTGCGTTCACACTGCCCGGGTCACTGGGTGCATTTAATTTTTTGGCCAGCACTATGACGCTGTGCTACTACTACTACCACCAGTATGTTGCCATGGTCCTTCTGTGCTGCTGAACTGACCGCCCGCATTGTCCTCCTCCTCCTGACTCAGTCGCTTCCCGCTGCTGCACTCTGCGTTCACACTGCCCGGGTCACCGGGTGCATTTAATTTTTTGGCCAGCACTATGACGCTGTGCTGCTACTACTACCACCAGTATGTTGCCATGGTCCTTCTGTGCTGCTGCTGCTGCTGAACTGAACGCCCGCTTTGTCCTCCTCCTCCTCCTGACTCAGTCGCTACCACGGTACCACCAATGCACTCTGTCTGCGTTATCACTGCCCGGGTCACCGGGTGCATTTAATTTTTTGGCCAGCACTATGACACTGTGCTACTACTACTACCACCAGTATGTTGGCATGGTCCTTCTGTGCTGCTGCTGCTGAACTGACCGCCCGCATTGTCCTCCTCCTCCTGACTCAGTCGCTTCCCGCTGCTGCACTCTGCGTTCACACTGCCCGGGTCACCGGGTGCATTTAATTTTTTGGCCAGCACTATGACGCTGTGCTGCTACTACTACCACCAGTATGTTGCCATGGTCCTTCTGTGCTGCTGCTGCTGCTGAACTGAACGCCCGCTTTGTCCTCCTCCTCCTCCTGACTCAGTCGCTACCACGGTACCACCAATGCACTCTGTCTGCATTATTACTGCCCGGGTCACCGGGTGCATTTAATTTTTTGGCCAGCACTATGACACTGTGCTACTACTACTACCACCAGAATGTTGGCATGGTCCTTCTGTGCTGCTGCTGCTGAACTGACCGCCCGCATTGTCCTCCTCCTCCTGACTCAGTCGCTTCCCGCTGCTGCACTCTGCGTTCACACTGCCCGGGTCACTGGGTGCATTTAATTTTTTGGCCAGCACTATGACACTGTGCTACTACTACTACCACCAGTATGTTGCCATGGTCCTTCTGTTCTGTGCTGCTGAACTGACCGCCCGCATTGTCCTCCTCCTCCTGACTCAATCGCTTCAACCAATGTACTCTGTCTGCGTTCACACTGCCCGGGTCACCGGGTGCATTTAATTTTTTGGCCAGCACTATGACGCTGTGCTGCTACTACTACCACCAGTATGATGCCATGGTCCTTCTGTGCTGCTGAATTGACCGCCCGCATTGTCCTCCTCCTCCTGACTCACTCGCTTCCACCAATGTACTCTGTCTGCGTTCACACTGCCCGGGTCACCGGGTGCATTTAATTTTTTGGCCAGCACTATGACGCTGTGCTGCTACTACTACTACCAGTATGTTGCCGTGGTCCTTCTGTGCTGCTGAACTGACCGCCCGCATAGTCCTTCTCCTGACTCAGTCGCTACCACCACTGCACTCTGCGTTCACACTGCCCGTGTCCACTGACAACTCTGCTGCGATGTCATTGCTAATTGCTGCAAAAAAAAAAAAAAAAATTACAAAAACCTCTCTGGGGCCTTTTTGGCGTCAGCCACTCATCCTCCTCCAGCGGTACCTTCGCCGCCAAGTGCCATTGGAACTCGCCTTCACCTCTTTGATTGCTTAACGCGTATATCCCTTTTTAAAACCACGTATTACCAATTAATAGCCCCATTTACAGTGGTGATTTGTCTTTAAAAGCCATTAAAAAAAAAAGAAAAATTTTGGAGAATTTTTTATGTTGAAGTTATGTTGCCCCTTATCACCTCGATAATCCATGCAATTTGGGGGATTGTAGCATGTATGGGGGCTTTGTTATTAACGTTAAAAGAAATTCCGCCTCCGGGCGGGAATCCACGCGTGATTACGCCATTCATGGCAGAAAATCCGCGTGGTTGCGTGGACGCGGACGAAAATCCGCATGCGGCGGGGCCGAATGCGGATTTTTTTTTTTGCAACCACGCGGATTGCCGAATTCGTGGATGAGGCACATCCGAGCACCCCTGCAGGGCGCTACTTCTTCTTCTTGCTTGAAGGTTGAGGCACTTACGCTATTATATATATAGAATTAATAGATGACTCGCCTGGGTATTGCTGTGGTTGAGGGTATGCAGCAGTATCTCAAAAAATTATATAAATAATGACTATAAGCTAAAGACACTGCTCCACAGCAATAGTTCCCTGGAGAGGCATACAATAAAAAATAGGTTTTGAAACCTATTATGGTTATTATAGTAACACTTGTTACCAGGCGCGTAGCTAGGGGGGGGGGGGGGGGGTCGGGGTAGGACAAGTGCTGGGTCCCCAAAGTCCCACGGAGGTGAGGTCCCCTGAGCTGCAGTGGTTTTTTTTTTTTTTTCGGGGGGGGGGGGGGGGAGGGAGGGTAGCAGAGCAGAGAAAAGGGAGACCTGTGAGCAGCGGTAAGGAAGGGGAGCCATCTCCCCTCTCCTTCCCTCACCTTAGGGTGCTCTCCCTCCCTCGCTGTCCCCTCCATTAATGTCCGGGTGTCTGGCGCAGCGGGCGGACCTCACCTCCGTCTCGCTACAGCGCCGGAAGTTCGGGTGCCGCAGCCGCTGCTCTGGTCTGGACCAGACCAGAGTAGCAGCAAATCCATCCGGCGCTGCGACGACACGGAGGTAAGTTCCGCCCGCTGCGCCAGACACCCGGACATTAATGGAGGGGACAGCGAGGGAGGGAGAGCACCCTAAGGTGAGGGAAGGAGGGGGGGAGATAGCCCCCCTTCCCTACCGCTGCTCACAGCTCTCCCTTTTCTCTGTGCTGCTCCCCTCCTGCTGGGGAGGGGGACACCTGGCTACCTACTCTGGGGACATATACCCCTGCCCACATATACTGGCCACATATACACCTGCCTACATATACTGGGACATATACCCCTGACTACATATACTGGGCACATATACCCCTGCCTACATATACTGGGGACATATACCCCTGACTACATATACTGGGCACATATCCCCCTGGCTACATATACTGGGGACATATACCCCTGCCTACATATACTGGCCACATATCCCCCTGGCTACATATACTGGGCACATATACCACTGACTACATATACTGGGCACATATACCCCTGCCTACATATACTGGGGACATATACCCCTGCCTACATATACTGGCCACATATACACCTGCCTACATATACTGGGACATATACACCTGCCTACATATACTGGGGACATATACCCCTGCCTACATATACTGGGCACATATCCCCCTGCCTACATATACTAGGACATATACCCCTGCCTACATATACTTGGCACATATACCCCTGCCTACATATACTGGGGACATATACCCCTGCCTACATATACTGGGCACATATACACCTGCCTACATATACTGGGACATATACCCCTGCCTACATTTACTGAGACATATACCCATGCCTACATATTCTGGGCACATATACCCCTGGCTACATATACTGGGCACATATACCCCTGGCTACATATACTGGGCACATATACCCCTGGCTACATATACTGGGCATATATACAGTACAGTACTTACACTACATAATATAGACATATGGCAATGGTAGGGATTAGATTGTGAGCTCCTTTGAGGGACAGTTAGTGACAAGATATATATATATATATATATACACTGTACAGCGCTGCGTAATATGTCGGCGCTATATAAATACTAAATAATAATAATAATATATACCCCTGGCTACATATACTGGGCACATATAACCCTGACTACATATACTGGGCACATATACACCTGGCTACATATTCTGGGCAGATATACCCCTGACTATATATATACTGGACACATATTATACCCCTAGCTATATATACTGGGCACATATACCCCTGCCTACATATACTGGGCATATATACCCCTGGCTGCATATACTGGGCACATGTACCCCTGGCTACATATACTGGGCACATATACCCCTGACTACATTTACTGGGGACATATACCCCCACTACATATACTGGGCACATATACACCTGGCTACATATACTGGGCACATATACACCTGGCTACATATACTGGGCACATATACCCCTGACTATATATACTGGGGACATATACCCCTGACTACATATACTGGGCACATATACCCCTGCCTACATATACTGGGCAGATATACCCCTGGCTACATATACTGGGCACATATACCTCTGGCTACATATACTGGGGACACATACCCCTGCCTACATATACTGGGCACATATATCCCTGGCTACCTGTTCTGTGGACATCTCTACCCCTGGCTACCTGTTCTGGGGACGTCTATACCGCTGGCCACCTATTCTGGAGACATCTGTACTGCTGGCCACCTATTCTGGGGACACCTATAGACCTGGGGCTACCTATTTTTGGGGAACCACTGCTGTCAGATTGAGTGTATTTTGGGGAACTGCTGCCAGGTGAGAGGTGTCTACCATATTAAGGGGGCATTCTGCCTATTTATGTGAAATGCTGTCTATTTATGTGCCTCATGACTGCTGAATTTGTCTTGTTGGGGGCCTCATGGTTACTGAATTTGTCTTGTTGGGAGCCTCATGATTTGTTGGGGGCCTCAAGATCGCTGAATTTGTCTTGTTGGGGGCCTCATGATTGCTGAATTTGTCTTGTTGGGGGCCTCATGGTTGCTGAATTTGTCTTGTTGGGAGCCTCATGATTTGTTGGGGGCCTCAAGATAGCTGAATTTGTCTTGTTGGGGGCCTCATGATTGCTGAGTTAGTCATGTTGGGGGCCTCATGTTTGCTCATGATTGCTGAATTTGTCTTGGAACATGCTGGAAGGTACATACTGAGGGAGGGAGGGTGGGTGAGCATGAGCCTGCTAACCTCCATGTACATTTGGCTCCACCCATAACCACGCCCACATTTATTATGTGGCCACGCCCCATTTTTGGCTGCGTGTGTCGCAAGCTTCACCTTAGGGGGCGCATTAATAGTCTTTGTCCCCGGGCGCTGAAAACCCTAGCTACGCCTCTGCTTGTTACATAGATATGTCTGCTCGTTTGTCTTAGTGTTAAACAGACCCCTCACCAAGTCTGAGAAGGAGAGAGAAAGAAGAAAAGAGACAGAAGAAGATAGAAGTAGAACAGCAAGAAACAACACAAGACAGAAACAAAGACAACAAAATCAAAAAGGATCCTCAATAGAAATCTGAATAATAAAAAAAAAATCACATGGCACCACAACTTAATAAGCATGATGACTCAGTAAAGGTTTGTAACCCTTCATAACTTGTGATAGTTATTACCTAAGAGACATTAACAACTCTTAACTATGGAGAGGCATAGACTGGAAGAAAGTTGCTTGGTGGTAAGCCCTGCTTCCAAACACTCCCTCGACCTAAAGAGGAGAAAGACCTAAAGCTATGGGCTGGATGCGTCACAACACCCTTAATAGAGACTAGTCAACCAAGAGTATAGAAGTAAAGGACAGGACCACCACATATGTAACTGAGACCCCACCTTTGTGTGGCATCGCCAGCAGAGATCAGACACCACAAGGAACATCTCATGTAGAGCTAATGGGCACCTATACCTATTTAAAATAGTGGATTGTGTAATGGCTAAGGGCTCTGCCTCTGACACAGGCGACCTGGGTTCAAATCTCGGCTCTGCCTCTTCAGTAAGCCAGCACCTATTCAGTAAGGAGATCTATGGGCAAGACTCCCTAACACTGCTACTGAGTGCGCTCTAGTGGCTGCCTCGCAAGTGCTTTGAGTCCAGCAGGAGAAAAGCGCTATACAAAAAAAAATGTATTATTATTAAAATTGCTTATAATTCCTTTCCTGCAAACGGGTAGACATATAGAATGCATGAGTAAGCGTAAATGCTTTACACCTTTGATCTGTGGAAAAGGAAATTCCCAACATTCTTTCCCATTTTGTACAAAAGATAGGGAGCACATCAAGTTCCTCTTCCCTCAACAGCCCGTACCCCAGAGAGACCAGAGGAGTAGGTTTGGAGCTTCGAAAACTAGTGAGATTAGTAGCCACAACACTCCCAGCACCCAGAGACTTGCAAGAGGATGTAAATGGTTTCCAGACTAGTTATTCTGAACCCAATGAAAACCCAGCATCTCGGAATCAGAATCAGTTTTATTTCGCGAAGTACAGCAGAGCTATACTTGGAATTATTTGTGGTTCACATGGCATAGACAGCGTAAAGACAGACATACAATACATACACTTTGAAGTGCAGTAGACAAAAAAAGATGCTGACAAGGGCCCTGAGTCCATTTTCGGATAAGAACCAAGGCAGGCAGCGGCGTGGGCCGGCTGACCGACCCAGCAGTTTTTGAAGCAGGCCGGGCAGGGGGAGGTTGGAGTTCAGTAACCTAACGGCTTCAGGGAAGAAAGTATTCTTCCGCCTGGTGGTTTTGGATGGAATAGTTCTGTAGCGACGGCCCAATGGGAGGAGCTTGAAGTAATGGCTGCCAGGGTGAGAGGGGTCACGGGAGATCATGGTGGCCCTAGTGCATGAGACCTGCATGGCAACAGTGGCCTAGTAATATGGGATTGGTGGGTGAAAACACAGAGGGGGAGCCTGATCTGACATGTCTGACCTGAGACCATGAACTTCTAACAAGGGAGAGAACGGAGTGACACCTTAAGCCGGGAGGAAAAGCTGGATTATCAAACGTGTGAAAGAGGACCCTGGATGGGAAGAGATTTTAAACTTTACTCTGATTCTACTCCAAATTGATATCGCCTGTCTTGCTAGGGGGGAATGTAACACGAGGGTGGGATTAGATCAGAATCCATACATGGTAGGGATTGGGAAAGGGATTCCTCAGAGTATGATTCCCTAACAGTTTTGTTTCTATACATCCAGTCTATTATCCTTGCTACAGTCAGGGCCGGCCCGCTCATGAGGCGGGGTGAAACTTTTGCCTCAGGCGGCATCTTTCTAGTAGCGACACCCGCCCGTCCTTGGGTGCGGGGAGCCGGCCGCCGAGCCGGAGGGGTAGCGGGCAGGACGGGGGTATTGGGCCTAGCGGCGGGGAGGGGGGTCGGACCCCCCCCTCCCTTGCCTGGGTCCCCCGATCTGCGCTCCCCTCCAGCCTTACATAGTGAAGCAGCCACTACTCGTAAGAGGCACGGGCGGGGAGGACTCACTCCTCCCCGCCCGTGCCTCGTACGAGTAGCGGCTGGCTGCTTCACTATGTAAGGCTGGAGGGGAGCGCAGATCGGGGGACCCAGGCGAGGGAGGGGGGGTCCGACCACCCTCCCCGCCGCTAGGCCCAATACCCCCGTCCTTCCCGCTACCCCTCCGGCTCGGCGGGGGGGGGGGGGGGGGCGGAAGCAGCAGCATCAATTTTTTAGAAATTTGCCTCAGGCGGCAAAAAGTGTAGGGCCGGCCCTGGCTACAGTTGTGTTCAAAATTATTCAACCCCCACTGAAATTGAGTGTTTTTGGCCAGTTTGACATTGATTTTGATCATTTCAGTCATCTTGTTTACAATTAAATCAAAGAGGTACTTGTAAGTCAGACAAATATAACATAACATTTATAATGAAATAACCACAAATGTCTTTTCTGTGCTCACATCATTATCAGTTTTAATCAACCCCCAAGTGACATTCATTCTTAGTACTTAGTACAACATCCTTTTCCAGTTATAACAGCTTTTACACGTGAATCATAGCTTGACACAAGTGTCGTGCAGCGATCTACGGGTATCTTAGCCCCTTCTTCATGGGCAAAAGCCTCCAGTTCAGTCACATTCTTAGGCTTGCGCACTGCAACTGCTTTCTTTAAGTCCCACCATAGGTTCTCAATCAGATTTAAGTCTGGTGACTGCGATGGCAACTCCAAAATGTTCCAGCCTTTAATCTGCAACCATGCTCTAGTGGTCTTGGAGCTATGCTTGGGATCATTGTCCTGTTGAAAGGTCCAACGTCTCCCAAGCCTCAGGTTTGTGACGGACTGCATCACATTTTCATCCAATATCTCCTGGTACTGAAGAGAATTCATGGTACCTTGCACACGCTGAAGCTTCCCTGTACAGCCCCAAAGCATGATTGACCCCCCGCTATGCTTCACAGTAGGCAAGGTGTTCTTTTCTTCATAGGCCTTGTTCTTCCTCCTTCAAACATAGCGTTGATCCATGGGCCCAAACAGTTCTAATTTTGTTTCATCAGTCCACAGATCACTATCCCAAAACTTTTGTGCTTTGCCCACATGACTTTTGGCATACTGCAGTCAACTCTTCTTATTCTTTGGAGACAGCAAGGGGGTGCGCCTGGGAGTTCTGGCATGGAGGCCTTCATTACGCAGTGTGCGCCTTATTGTCTGAGCTGAAACTTCAGTACCCGCACCTGACAAATCTTTTTTCAGTTCCTCAGCAGTCACACGGGGACTTTTCTCCACTTTGCGCTTCAGGTAGCGCACAGCAGTCAAAATCATCATCTTCTTTCTGCCACAACCAGGTAGCGTTTCAACAGTGCCCTTTGCCTTGAATTTGCGAATGATGCTTCCTATTAGAGATGGGCCGAACGGTTCGCACGCAAACGGTTCCAGGCACACTTTGGGTGGTTCGCAAGCGAAGGCGAACTTTCCCGGAAGTTCGGTTCGCCCCCATAATGCTCCATTAGGGTCAACTTTGACCCTCTACCTCACAGTCAGCAGGCACATTGTAGCCAATCAGGCTACACTCAGTCCTGGAGCCACTCCCCCCTGTATATAAGACAGGGAATGCCGGCCATTACACTCACTCGTGTGCCTGCTATAGTGAGAGTAGTGCGAGTTGCTGCACACTGTTTCTCCTAGGGAAAGATTAGTTAGGCTCTTGGCTTGTTAGCTTGCTCCTGGCTGATTCTTATTGCTATAATAGCACGCCACAACAGCTCTTTTGAGAGCTAATGTTCTCCTGATGTGTTTTTTTTTTGTGTTGCCCACTGACACTGCATTATACAGCCCGATCTGTTGCAGCTGGACCTTGGTAATTGCTATTAATCTGCCAGCCAGGCCCTGCCTACCTACCTATACTGGGACTCCTACCTATGCCTAGCTAACTACTGGGGCACCTACCTATGCCTATCTACCTATACTGGGACACCTACCTATGCCTACCTACCTATACTGGGACTCCTACCTATGCCTAGCTCACTACTGGGACACCTACCTATGCCTATCTACCTATACTGGGACACCTACCTATGCCTACCTACCTATACTGGGACTCCTACCTATGCCTAGCTAACTACTGGGGCACCTACCTATGCCTATCTACCTATACTGGGACACCTACCTATGCCTACCTACCTATACTGGGACTCCTACCTATGCCTAGCTCACTACTGGGACACCTACCTATGCCTATCTACCTATACTGGGACACCTACCTATGCCTACCTACCTATACTGGGACACCTACCTATGCCTAACTAACTACTGGGGCACCTACTTACCTATACAGGGACACCTACCTATGTCTACCTACCTACCTATACTAGGGCACCTACCTATGCCTACCTACCTATACTGGGACTCCTTCCTATGCCTAGCTAACTACTGGGGCATCTACCTATGCCTATCTACCTATACTGGGACACCTACCTATGCCTACCTACCTATACTGGGACACCTACCTATGCCTACCTACATACAAGAAGATAATAAGGTAGTTACTTAATTGTGGACAGACCAAATTTGATCAGCTGGACAGTCACTGTTGTTCTATCATTGAGCCACAGCCCGGCGACCATATGGGCTTGAAAACCGCCACGATCTGCACTCTCGCCATGGTGCGCACCAGTCCAGCACGGCCGTCACTACACAAACAGTTGTTTGCGGTGCGTTACACAGTGAGTTTGGTGTGCCAGTGTGAAGCAGTACACTAATTACACTACCTGATTGATGTATACACATGCAAGATGTTTTAAAGCACTTTAGGCCTGCAATTTAGCATTCCATGTGATTTCTGCCTTTAAAACGCTGCTTTCCGTCAAATCCAGATTTTTCCCTGGGACTTTTGGCATGTATCCCACTCCGCCATGCCCCCCTCCAGGTGTTAGAACCCTTGAAACATCTTTTCCATCACTTTTCTGGCCAGCATAAGTGTTCCTAGTTTTCCAAGTTCACGTCCCCATTGAAGTCTATTGCGGTTCGCGAAAGTTTGCGCGAACCGAACCTTTCGCGGAAGTTCACGAACGGTGTTCGCGAACCAAAAATCGGAGGTTCGGCCCATCTCTACTTCCTATGGTGTCTCTTGATATGTTTAACATCTTTGCAATCTTCTTATAGCCATTGCCAGTGGCGTAGCTACAAACCTCTGGGCCCCGATGCGGAATCTGGATGTGCCCCCCCCCCCCCCCCCCACGGCAACAACAGCCCCCCTCCCCCGGCAACACCCGACGCACACACATATCCGAATCCCTATAGCCAGCTATAGGTCCCCCCAGTATAGGTAGCCAGGCATAGGTACGCCAGTATAGTTGCCCCCGGTATAGGTTAGCCAGGTAGGTGCCTCCAGCATAGGTAGCCAGTATAGTTGCCCCCAGTATAGGTTAGATAGGCAGGCGCCGCCAGTACAGGTTAGCTAGGTGGGTGCCTCTAATATAGGTAGCCAGAATAGTTGCCCCCAGCATAGGTTAGATAGGTAGGTGCCCCCAGTATAGGTTAGTTAGGTAGGTGCCTCCAATATAGGTAGCCAGTATAGTTGCCACCTGTATAGGCTAGCTAGGTGCCCCGAATACAGGTTAGACAATTAAGTGCCCCCAGGTTAGATAGGTAGGTGCCCCCCAGTATAGGTTAGATTAGGTAGCTGCCCCCCAGTATAGGTTAGATGAGGTAGGTGCCCCCCAGGATAGGTTAGGTAGCTGCCCCCCAGGATAGATTAGGTAGCTTTCCCCCAGGATAGGTTAGAGTAGGTAGCTGCCCCCCAGGATAGGTTAGGTAGGTAGCTGGCCCCCCAGGATAGGTTAGGTAGGTAGCTGGCCCCCCCAGGATAGGTTAGGTAGGTAGCTGGCCCCCCAGGATAGGTTAAGTAGGTAGCTGCCCCCCCAGGATAGGTTAGGTAGCTGCCCCCCCAGGATAGGTTAGGTAGCTGCCCCCCCAGTATAGCTTAGGTAGGTAGCTGCCCCCCAGGATAGGTTAGGTAGGTAGCTGGCCCCCCAGGATAGGTTAGGTAGGTAGATGGCCCCCCAGGATAGGTTAGGTAGGTAGCTGGCCCCCCAGGATAGGTTAGGTAGGTAGCTGGCCCCCCAGGATAGGTTAGAGTAGGTAGCTGGCCCCCCAGGATAGGTTAGAGTAGGTAGCTGCCCCCCCGGATAGGTTAGAGTAGGTAGCTGCCCCCCAGGATAGGTTAGGTAGGTAGCTGGCCCCCCAGGATAGGTTAGGTAGGTAGCTGGCCCCCCAGGATAGGTTAGGTAGGTAGCTGGCCCCCCAGGATAGGTTAGGTAGGTAGCTGCCCCCCAGGATAGGTTAGGTAGGTAGCTGCCCCCCAGGATAGGTTAGGTAGGTAGCTGGCCCCCCAGGATAGGTTAGGTAGGTAGCTGGCCCCCCAGGATAGGTTAGGTAGGTAGCTGGCCCCCCAGGATAGGTTAGGTAGGTAGCTGGCCCCCCAGGATAGGTTAGGTAGGTAGCTGGCCCCCCAGGATAGGTTAGGTAGGTAGCTGGCCCCCCAGGATAGGTTAGGTAGGTAGCTGGCCCCCCAGGATAGGTTAGGTAGGTAGCTGGCCCCCCAGGATAGGTTAGGTAGGTAGCTGGCCCCCCAGGGTAGGTTAGGTAGGTAGCTGCCCCCCAGGATAGGTTAGGTAGGTAGCTGGCTCCCCAGGGTAGGTTAGGTAGGTAGGTAGGTCGCTAGCTGCCCTCTCCCTCCCTTCCTCTCCTCCTCAGATGCAGAGTGCGCAGCGCACGGAAGCGCTGTAGGCGGAACTCACCTCCGTCCCTGCGCCGCTGGTCTCCTCCCGCTCTGTATAGATGTTGTTACACACTGCTTCCTGTTTAGCCGGAAGCAGTGTGTAACAGCAGATCTATGCAGAGCGGGAGGAGACCAGCGGCGCTTGGAACGCAGGCAGGTGAGTTCTGCCTACAGCGCTTCCGTGCGCTGCGCACTCTGCATCTGAGGGGGAGGGGGGGGCCCGGGGAGAGGTCGGACTGCCCTCCCCACGGCTGCAGCTCCCCCCTCCCAATAACGCACGCAGGGATCTCCGAGTCCAAACGGACATGGGCCCCCCGGGCCCCTCCCCCGCCTCTTCAGGAGCCGGGCCCGGTCGCCGAGGCGACCGTTGCGACCACAGGCCCTACGCCCCTGGCCATTGCCCTTCCTGTGAAGAGATATCACCTCTTCTCTTGTCTTCCTGGACCATTCTCTTGACTTCACCATGTTTGTAAACACACCAGTAAATGTCTAGAAGGAGCTGAGTATCACAGTAATTTCAAATCTGCCTAATTGGTGCTTATTATGCTTGATTGCTGCTCGTTAACATCCACAGGTGTTTTCAATACCTGATCGAAAACACTTGAATGAACCTCTGTTCTTAAGAGTGGTAGTCTTTCAGGGCTGGAACCCACAGGAGCGCTTTTGGCAGCGTTTTGGCAGCACTGCGATACGCTAGCAGTTTGCCAAAACGCTGGGCTAATGTTAATAGTCGGGGCATCTTCCACAGGAGCGTTTGCGTTTCCCAGAAACGCAAACGCAGGACATGCAGCATTTTGGGAGCGTTAGCGCTTCAATGTAAAGTATTGAAACGCTAGCGGAAACGCTCAGCAAAACCTAAACTGAGCGGTTTTGCTAGCGTTTTGCGGTTCAGCACACTGTAACAAAATTAAAAATAATTCACAGGACCAATCAGGATAAAAACGCAAAACGCAAAACGCTACACAACCGCTGAGCAAAAAAATACACTGCAAAAAGCGACCGAAAACGCGCATGAATCCGCTTGCAAACCGCTCAGACAAAACGCTAGCGGTTGCGTTTCGCGTTTGCTGATTTCAGTGGGTTCCAGGCCTAAGGGGTTGAATAATTGTGTCAATGAAATAACAAAAAAAAATTTAATACTGTATTACAAAATCAACTGATGTCATTTTAGTTGCATTTGGTTCTTTAAAAAGTCCTTGTAAGATTTCATTCTGAACACAATTACAAATGTACACTAAATTCCTTAAACCCTTTACAGCATTGGGGGTTGAATAATTATTAACACAACTGTATAATTAAAGCTTTATGGTAACTGGACTCCAGGATCATAACAATCCTGTGAGAGCCTCACGCAGGAGCAGTAGTGGTTTTCCTTCGGGCTAAGACGGAAATAACACTCTACTGCGTAGACGCAGACCCTTCATGCCTTCGCAGTAGAGTGGATCCAATCAGGCTTGGATATTTCTGCTTTTGCCCAAAGGAAAGCAGCTACTACACCTGCATGAGGCTCTCACCGGATTGTTATGATCTTGGAGCCCAGCAAGGATTTTCGACATCACACGACCGGGGGCACTTGCCCCAAGGGGGAAGCCTCTGGGTGCTAATTAGGCTGCCCCCCTGAGGTAAGTGCCCCACAGAGGCACTTTTTTTCTATTTTAATTTTTAAGTTCTTTTTTAATAACAGTATGCTCTGAACCCCGAGTAACACCATCATCATCAGTTGGTAGTGTACTGCTATGAGTCAAGAAGTCAGACTTTGTAGACTGTCAAACAGCTGGAATCTGTTCTTTACAACCCCACTCTTTTGTTTTATTAGTGCTCTACCTGTTCCTGCTTGGCCACTTGTGCCAACATTAAGACTCATTGGAAGACCTATTGGCTGACTGATTGTCTACCTTTGCCCTCACTCTACAGCCCATCACTGTATCTACATCACATCACTTTCTTCGCCTTCATTTTCCATCCTATAGAAATGTCAGATGGAATGGAAAGAGAGATGATGAATGGCTATCTAACAATCTTAAAATCTGACATTTTTTTTCTTTGGCTGAAGACCATAGATCATGTGATTTGACTAGACAAGCGGAAGAAATTTTTAAGGTGTAGTTTGTTCCTGTTATTTTTTAACTCTCCAGGAAACATACCCAACCAAGAAAAAAAGACTTATAGCCCGGGGCACATCGCGAGCTATAAATATGGAAGCTCTGAGTACAGTTTCCATAACTCTTCTGACTGCTTCATCTTCTCTGTGAGGTCACCGTGAAGAAGAAGAAGATGCTGAGCTTAGCTGTGTCACTGTTCCTACTGCAGGCCACTCTGGCTTATGGTGACGTGATTGAGGTGAATAATGGAGGCAAGTGGGGAGAATGGGGACCAATGGCCACCTGTCCTCCAGGAACTGCTGCCAGAGCATTCAGTTTGAAGGTGAGTAGAGATTAAAAAGCTAAATGAAATTTCCACTATATTATTATCTATACCTACTAGTGATGAGTCAAAATGTCATGTTTTTTTCCGTAATTACGACACAAAAATTTCAATTAGGACACAAAATTGTAATTCGTAATTATCAGAAAATTCTCAATTTATAATTTCATAAATCATAATTTTGAGTTAAAGCATAATTACGTGTTTAATTTTGCTTTCCTTGTAATTTTTTGTAAAACAAGACATTTACACTAAATTACGAAGTATGGGTAACACAATCGTCATTCCAAAAATGATCATAATTATCAATAATGTGTGTGTGGTCGAAATTACAGAAAATTTCACATTATTTTTTAGTGATTACGATTTTTCCATTATGTTCATAATCATAATTAGGAAAATTACGCAAAATGTGGCAAAATCATTATTAGCATATTCCAATCATCACTAATACATACGTATAAAAAGTGAAATGGGGAAAACTGGACTGGGAATCTGAGAAGTAACAGGGATGTGACGTGAGTAATGTGGCTGAACAGCATAGGCAGCTCTGCAGTGGGGCATGCTGGGGCACTGCCTCCCCCCCCCCCCCCCTGGGAATCACTGTTCCCACCTGAGTGCCCCCCCCCCCCCCCTGCTCAGTAACATACAGTTAACTGTTTCCAGGCACCCGCAGCATACAGTGAACAGGATAGGATCTATAAAAAAAACTCTCCATGTCAGCCTGAGTCTATGCAGGTGTTAAATTAACCAAGGGTCTTATCTATTTGCTATAAATTCCTCACAATCCTTGCAAGACCCCTATTAATTAATGTATCTGGATGACACTGTATTTGCAAAAAAATCTGTCTGTCCACACAGGAGCAGCTTGCTAGCAAATAGGGATTAACCACTTAAGGTCCCCAGGCTTTACTCCCCCTAACGACCAGGCTCTTTTTAGCTAAGCTAGGCTGTGCAGTTTTTTTCAGCCTCCTGCACAGCCCAGCTATGGAGCCCAGCGATCGGACTCACCTCCTTGTTTTGTCCCTAAGGGGACATGCCGGCATAGGTGTCTGATCGCTGTGGCAGTTTTTTTTTTTCCAGCCTGTACGAGGCTGTTTCTCCCTCCCCCCTCCCCTCAGTGTTCTGTATGGAACAGGACGGGGATCCGTCCTGTTCCGCCTCTCAAAGGCATCAGCCTATGAGAGCGTGGCAATCCCGAGCCAATCAGAGGCCAGGGATCGCTGATCTCGTACAGTGCTGCCGGAGACTGCAGCGCTGTACGGATGTAACGCGGTCTAATGTAGTTAAAGCATGCCAGCAAACTAACTAAGTACATCTGTAGGTTGAATAGTAGCACCTTTATTTGGACAATCTGACAATTTGAGCAGAGTGCTCAAAAGCATCTGCGTTGTGTTTGTGATGTTTACATTTGGTTCTTATCATTGCTGGACTAGTTAGCCTTAAAGGGAATCTGAAGTGAAAATAAACTTATGATATAATGATTTGTATGCGTAGTACAGCTAAGAAATAAAACATTAGGAGCAGAGACATGATTCTAATATTGTTTCCAGTACAGGAAGTGTTAAGACACTCCAGTTGTTATCTATGCAAAAAAGCCACTGAGGTCCACGTCTTTCAAACTTGCAGAGAGCTCTGTTTTCTGAAGCTTATTATCTCAAGTGTCTGTCACTGTATTGGTTTTTTTTTTTCCGCAGAGGAAAGTTCAAAAGTTCACTGGCCTGCTCTGTAAAATCATTTAGAATGCTGAGTAGTGTGTAAACTGCAAATATTAGAGAATAATGCAATAATATAAAAAACAAAAAGAAAACAATAACTGAAAATACAAATATGAGAATATTTTCTTTGCTACTAATGTTCTAGTAATTATCCGTACTGCACAACCAATTCATTTATATCATATTTTTTTTTTAGCTTCAGTGTCTCTTTAACTTTATAATCTGAGTTAGGCAAAAAATATCTAAAACTCGCCATACAAACATCAATTTTGATCACCCAAATTGGCCCGGCCCCACCAGCCAATCACTGTGCCTCCTTGGTGCCCCCCAAAATCTGAAGCTGGAGCCACCACTGCAGTGAACAATAGGTCTGTCATGAGTTATAAACACACCATGCAGTTAGTACACATATGAGATCCCTATTACCGCTCACATTTGTTTTGCTATTGATGCAAAGAAGACTTTGACTAGGTAAAGATGTCCAAAACAACACCATTGTCTTCTTTTTGGGTGGGGGTAATTATTTTTTTAGCCAGAATCAGCATAGGGTGGCTGACGATTACTAATGTGAAATTGCGGATATGTTACAGAGTACCCAGTAATGTCACAGAAAACCAGAATCACCAATAATAAATTATTTACCCATAATGCATTGTGAGGCTATCTGCTCAGATTAACCACTTTACCACCACCGGTGCGTGTATCTACTCCCCTTATAACACCCTTTCCCCACCAGGGGCGTAGATACACACACCCCCGCCACTACCGCCGCTGTCCGCTCTCCCGCTCACCCGTGCGTGCGCTCCCTAGCCCGTGCACACCGCCGCCTGCTCTCCCGGAGATCAATGAACGTGAAAAAACCGTTCCCGTTCATTGAACGAAAAATTACAATAAAAAAAAATACATAAATAGTTACCTTAGGGACTGAACTCTTTAGATATTTATGTCAAGAGGGTATAACACTGTTACTTTATAAACTATGGGCTTGTAATTAGGGATGGACGCAAAACTGGAAAAAATGCACCTTTATTTCCAAATAAAATATTGGCGCCAAACATTGTGATAGGGACATAATTTAAATTGTGTAATAAACAGGACAAATGGGCAAATACATTTCGTGGATTTTAATTACAGTAGCATGCATTATTTAAAAACTATATTGGCCGAAAACTGAAAAATAATGATTTTTTTTCCCACATTTTTTTCCTATTTTCCAATTAAAACACATTTAGAATAAAATAATTCTTGGCATAATGTCCCACCTAAAGAAAGCCTAATTGGTGGCGGAAAAAACAAGATATAGTTCATTTCATTGTGATAAGTAATGGTAAAGTTATAGACAAATGAATGGAAGGAGCGCTGAAAGGTGAAAATTGCTCTGGTGCTCAAGGGGTAAAACCCCTCAGTGGTAAAGTGGTTAAACTAAATACTTAAAGGACACCTGAGGCGAAAATAAACTAATGAAATAAAAAATTGTATCTATCTTCCTTTTCTTAAAAATGACTTTTTAAGATATTCCACAGTTTTATTTTATGTTTAAATCTACTTTTTAAGTTTTAACTCTTTTATTGTTTTTACTCAATGACACATTCGTATGCCAGAGATAAAATCTATGAACTATTAAACCTTTTTATCTTGTTCCTGCTCTCAGAAGCCATTTTCTGCTAGGAAAGTGTTTTATAGTTGGAATTTCTTATCAGTGAGGGTCACACTGTAGTCATTTCCTGTCTGAGTCAGGAATGAGTCAGCCACTTAGGGCTCTTTCACATCAGAGCTTGCGTTGGAGAACGCTCAAAGCATACATTTTTTGTTGTATGCGTTTTAATGTGCGTTGCACTGCAGTGAGTGTGCGTTTTTAATCCGTTTTCAATGCGTTACAGCACATAGAAAAACGCAGGTAATTTTTTTTCTTTTAGTTTTCAACTTTCTACATTGTTTCTCTGTTGCATTCTGGGACTGATTGCCTGCGTTAACGGATTAAAATAGTGTGCGTTTTACATTGACTAACATTGTAACGCATAAAGCTAGCGTCGGCCGAAAAACTGCGCCTGGGTGCAGTGTAACGCAACGCACAAAAAGGCTGCGTTATATGTGAAAGCTAAAATGAAAGTCTATGGACTTTCATTTCACCTTGGGTAACGCAAACTTTACCTTTTGCGTTGAAACGCAGAAAATCTGCCCTAATGTGAAAGAGCCCTTACATACCTGATGTTTAACTCTTTCAGGCAGAGAAAGAAAAAAAGGAACACAGCATAGTTATTTGTGTGCTAGGCACTGTACATACACATGTCTATCTCCTCATGTCACATGTCACTTGGGTATCCTTTAAATATAAGTTGTATTGTAGCATGGCACAGTTGTATTTGGCATATTTTTTTTTCAGCATAGGAGATTGTTGGTTCTTTTCAACAGGCTACAAGGAAAAAAAAAAGTAGTTTTCGATCTCCATAAATTCATTAATAAAATGGGTAAATCTCTATATCCTCTCCTGTAAACTAGTACTTCTTAAAGTGACACTGAAGCAAACAAAAACAAAAAAAACGCATTGTATAATGAATTGTATGTGTAGTATGTATAGAACATTAGTAGCATAGAAAAAAAACCATATTTTTATTTTCTGTTATATTGCTTTTTTCGTTTAATAACATTGCATCATTCTCTACTAACGCAGTTCCCATTCGTTAACCTCCCTGGCAGTAACCCCGAGCTACGCTCGGGCTAGCCGCTGGGAGCTCAATGCAGAGCAATGGAGCGCAGCGGGTGTTTTCACTCACCTCCTGGGGTATCCAGGATTCCAGACGCAGGCAGACATTCTACTTCCTCTCCAGGGAGGCTCTGAATCACTCTGGTGAGATCGCCGTCAGTGATCTCACAACAGAGTTACAGCGCCACACGGAGGAGGGAGGTACAATTGCAGCACTGGAGCCCAGGGAGGTGAGTGAGTGCTGGGGCTGCTGCTGGCTTTCTGGCAGCATGATTTTTTCCTGGTTTTCGGGTCTGACACATTCAGAAAAGACAATAAAATCCAGAAATAATCATACAGCCAGGAAGGTTAATCTAAGTTCCCGTGTCAATGATTGGCGACATCAATGAGATGCCTGCATCATAGTATCTTCCAGTCCACACATTACTTCCTGTTTAGCATACCTATAGTACGCTAATAGGAAATAATGCACAAGGGCATGTTGTGGCCAGATAGTAAAATTACACCTACTGTATATTCATTTTTTTTATATATATAAAAAGAACCACCGTTACATTTAAAATTAACCCCTTACCTCTCACCCTCTCCCATAGTTACATAAATAAATTATATGCAAAAAAACCCATAAAGCCTTAGGGATTTAACTCACCAGGGGGAAGCAGAGCCTCGGAGGAGAGTAAGAAGAATTGCAGCCGACGTTGGGATCCCCCGGGAGGTGAGTGAAAATGCCCGCTATGTGCATTGCTCTGCATAGACATCGAGGCGGCTATCTCGAGTTCAGCTCGGGTTTACCGCTCCTGCCTCCTGGCATGTTTTTTCCACCCAGAGCTGAACTCGTGATTACCGCTAAGGAGGTTAACTGTCTCATTTTGTTCAAATATACTATTTTTTCTTTTAGGTTGAAGAACCTCAGGGTTGGGGAGATGACACAGCTCTGAATGGGATTGAACTGTATTGTGGTGTCCCTCGCAGTTATGACATTAAAGGCTCAGTGAGCTCATCCTCAGGAGAGTAAGTTCAGCGTTGTATAAATGGTGCCATGAAAAACACCTGATATTTCACTCCAACTTCATCCAGCCTGGCAGTTCAGTTGTGGGCACTGGGCAGGCAGCAACAGGCCTTCAAAAAAATCTGCAAGAAAGAAAACCCCCTCTGGGGGATACTTACCTTGGGAGGGGGAAGCCTCTGCATCTTAATAAGGCTTCCCCCGTCCTCCTCCATCCTGGTGATCCAACGCTGTAAGCCCCCGAATGTCGGGAACGTAAATATTTACCTTTTCAATATACTTCAGCGCTGATGGGCATCAATATTTCAAATCCACCACCACACCCTTACCAAGCGGATGAAAGACCCAGATTATAAGGTCTAAACGTTTATGGTAACCAGCCAGCGATCACTGCTTCTCCACCATACATAATACGATTCTTTCTTCATAATTCGTCACAGTTATCCTCAGTATAAAAGCATAAAATAGATCTAAGTGTACTCCGTTTTCTTAAAAACATCAACTTTTAATGCTCAGCAAATGTCATAAAAAGATACTCACATCCGGGCCCTTTTGAAAGGGACCCATTATGTACAAGCGCGTTTCAATAATGCAAGGTGCCGTTCTCACACCAACCACTCGTAGGCCCAGGCCCAACCGGTTTCGCTATGGCGTCATCAGGGGCTAGCTTACCGAGTGGTATCAGTTGGCTGCTTTAAATAGTCATCCCGACACGGAAATTCCTATCGCGGCGGCGCCTCCATATTACTTCCGACGTCATTTCCGCCGCTACGTCATACTATATCCGCCGCTTGAAACGCAAACATGGCGTCTATTCAGTCTCTCATCTAGACGTAACATCAGTTCCACCTCTCCATAAAAGTAATCCCATCCCTGAAACGCACAGAGAGGGGAGTTACACTCAGCTATTATGCTTGGACCGCACGGAAGTAAACTAGATTACGCTTCCCTCCGTGCAAAAAGAAATGGTTAGTGTAGGACGGCACCCCACTTACAATATACATCATAGCAAAAATAACTAATAACATATAAAAACAATAAAATAAATATATAAATGAGGATGATAATTAAAATAAAAATGAAATACATAAACAGGCCACCCAATTAATGATCAGCCCTCCCAACAGGTTATCTGCCATCTAGTGGTCATTCCCCTAACTGTAGTTAGGTTGGGCCTGGGCCTACGAGTGGTTGGTGTGAGAACGGCACCTTGCATTATTGAAACGCGCTTGTACATAATGGGTCCCTTTCAAAAGGGCCCGGATGTGAGTATCTTTTTATGACGTTTGCTGAGCATTAAAAGTTGATGTTTTTAAGAAAACGGAGTACACTTAGATCTATTTTATGGTTTTAAACTGAGGATAACTGTGACGGATTATGAAGAAAGAATCGTATTATGTATGGTGGAGAAGCAGTGATCGCTGGCTGGTTACCATAAACGTTTAGACCTTATAATCTGGGTCTTTCATCCGCTTGGTAAGCCTGCACTTTGAAGGGTGTGGTGGTGGATTTGAAATATTGATGCCCATCAGCGCTGAAGTATATTGAAAAGGATTGTTGAGGAAGTCTATCTGAGGACTTTTTACTTCTGGCGGCTTTTTGGAGCGCTATAAGTCCTTGGCGCAGATATATTTATGTGTAAATATTTACCTATCGCGATCCAGCGCAGGAGCGCCTCTCTGTTTGGGCTCCAGAGGAAATAGCTGAGCACGATCGGGTCCACTCTACTGTGCAGGTGACTTGCGCCTGCGCAGTAGAGCGGACCAGATTGGGTTCGGCTATTTCTGCAAGAGCCTGAACAGAAAACTGCTACTGCGGCTGCGCTGGATTGCGGTAGGTAAATAGACCACGGACGGGTAATGTACAGCATGCTCTGGGCACCAGGCACGGGGGGGCTGGAACGACACAACGACACATTAAAAATTAGGGCAGACAGCGCCGGCTCGGCGGTCAGATGCGGGGCAAATTCCTGATCAATTTCAGGATACAGCGTACGGGCAGCCGACAGATCTCTCTCTAATCAGATTAGATTAGAGAGAGGTTTGTCTCTTGGTAGAATCTGCCCATGTTTGCTAGATGTATGGCCACCTTAACTTTGTTCCCTGTAGCAGCCCCGCCTCTCTAATGACTACAGGTAGCCACACACTTATAGATCGCAACCAGATCGACCATAGAGATGGTTGGTAATGTGGATTTCCAATTCTGCAGAAATTCTTATCCCCGCCAATGCCGATAACCGATTACCTGGTTTTCCGACTTCCGAGGAGTCTTTATTTATTTTTTTTTTGGGGGGGGGGTCATTTTTTCCATTCACTGATTGGCCAAATACTTCCGCGTTAACTCGGCATTCTCTGATTGGTCCGATGCTTCCGAGTTCTGTGATTGGTCTAAAACAGTGGTCCTCAAACTACAGCTGTGCGCCGAATGCGCCCCCCTGAGGCTTTTTCACTGGCCCCCAAACACAAAATGTATAACTTATAGATGTGGCCAACTGCACCTTTAAATATCAGTGGCCTGCATATAGAATAGCAGTGCTGGCCCCACCCATCCACATACTGCAGAAGACAGCGAGCAGTCATTCACTGGCTTCCAATTCTGCATCAGGTGACACTGCTGTCCAACTGGATGTCACCTGGGTATGCTTCACTGTCTGGTGCACAAAGATGTTCTTCAGGCGTCGCATGACTGAATGACTTCTGCTGGGAGTTCTCCTCCGGGCATGATTGGGGGAATCAATACCTAGATTCAATGTAATGTTTTTCAACATCATTTTATGTATGTTCCGGCCCCCCAGCAGTCTGAAGTATGTTAACCCGGCCTCTGACTGAAAATGTTTGGGGACCCCTGGTCTAAAAATAACCGAGTTGCGGTAATGAGGTATTTCCGCAGAGATCCGTTTTCTGTTTTCCAGTCAGAAATGCAGATATTTCAATTCCGCAACATCTGAATGAGCCTCCCTAATCATCATATAGATCCCTCTCTGATCGAATCACATTTCTACCCTTAGCCTGTATTTACATGGGCACCTATGGCAGCAGTCTGCAGGGGCCCCAACCAGGGGCATAACTAGAGGGGAGCAGTCTCTGCAGGGGCCCCAACCAGGGGCATAACTAGAGGGGAGCAGTCTCTGCAGGGGCCCCAACCATGGGGCATAACTAGAGGGGAGCAGTCTCTGCAGGGGCCCCAACCAGAGGCATAACTAGAGGGGAGCAGTCTCTGCAGGGGCCCCAACCATGGGGCATAACTAGAGGGGAGCAGTCTCTGCAGGGGCCCCAACCATGGGGCATAACTAGAGGGGAGCAGTCTCTGCAGGGGCCCCAACCAGGAGCATAACTAGAGGGGAGCAGTCTCTGCCCCAACCAGGAGCATAACTAGAGGGGAGCAGTCTCTGCAGGGGCCCCAACCAGGGGCATAACTAGACTTAATAAGGCCCCCTGCAAAAATGATAGCATGGTGCCCCCTTTGTCCCTGAACCCCACGGGGCTGGGAGAGGGCGAATGGCAGCAGAGAGTGTTCTGCAGCCTCTGGAAGCAGGAAATAATTACAGACGCTCTTGCAAAAGGTTTTCGTGAGCGACTGGGGAGGTTTCTTTGCTCACTGGCTGCACTTGCGGTTTGGGAGGCGCTACACCTGCTAATGCCGAAATTCTGTTTTGTCCCCTCGTTTATTGCCTGATGAAGCGGGCTGGGCCTGCGAAACGCGTTGCACTTTTTTGGGGTACTATTTAATAAATGTGATTGTTACTATTCAGACAGTCTTTCGTGTCTGCTTTATGGAGGTAAATCCACCACTTCCTCCCAGCAAATTTTAAAGTTTTTATCCGCTTTTATCCTGCTGGCGCCTCTGTTCTCCTACTGCTATTTGCGGTTTGGGAGAGAAAGGAGGAGGGGCCCCCAACACCTCTGGCCCCCCCTGCGATGGCGGGGGTCGCGGGGGTGATTGCTACACCCATGGCCCCAACCATTACTTCACTCCGATAAATGGAATCATCCACAATGGTTGTGAAGATTGGGATGGCCACACTCGTTTTATGACCCTTGCAAAATGGACCCCTTAGGCGGTGAGGGTCACTCAGAGTAGGCAGGGGAAAGGGTGTGAGCATTTGGAGGGCCGCATGATTTGTAGTTACGCCCCTGTATGACGCTGACCAAACTTCTGAGGCTCACAGGTGCCCAAAGTTCCCGTCTCCCACCTGAAGAGTGATTAGCCGGATTGTCTGAGGCTGGGTGCACACACAACATAACGTGAAAAGCTGCGTTTTATGTCATGTTTTATGTTAATGTTGTTTGCGTTTTGACTGCATTTTTGGTCTGCTTGCGATGCGTTTTTCATGCATTTTGCATGCGTTTTAATGCGTTTGCGGTTCGCATATACAAAACGCATATGCGTTTTCCATGCATTTTTATATTTCCATTTATGCAAATTAGTGTTGGGCGAACAGTGTTCGCCACTGTTCGGGTTCTGCAGAACATCACCCTGTTCGGGTGATGTTCGAGTTCGGCCGAACACCTGACGGTGCTCGGCCAAACCGTTCGGCCATATGGCCGAACTAAGAGCGCATGGCCGAACGTTCCCCGAACGTTCGGCTAGCGCTGTGATTGGCCGAACGGGTCACGTGGTTCGGACCCGAACGCGCTCTGATTGGCCGAACGGTCACGTGGTTCGGGTAAATAAATACCCGAACCACGTCATATCTCCGCCATTTGTCTGTGGGTTTAGCTTTGGGTAGGCAGGCAGGGTAGTTCGCGCTCCAGCCACGCTAGCCAGGGTCCCCCCTGTCATTGTGTCACTGCTGGGAACAGTAGTACACCGCTTGCTCAGCCACACTATATAGCATTCTGTTTACTGCCACTCTGTGTACCTCGCTCAGCCACACTATATAGCATTCTGTTTACTGCCACTCTGTGTCTGCTGGGAATAGTAGTACACCGCTTGCTCAGCCACACTATATAGCATTCTGTTTACTGCCACTCTGTGTACCTCGCTCAGCCACACTATATAGCATTCTGTTTACTGCCACTCTGTGTCTGCTGGGAATAGTGGTACACCGCTCGCTCAGCCACACTATATAGCATTCTGTTCACTGTTCTGTGTCTGCTTGGAATAGTGGTACACCGCTCGCTCAGCCACACTATATAGCATTCTGTTTACTGTTCTGTGTCTGCTGGGAATAGTGGTACACCGCTCGCTCATCCACACTATATAGCATTCTGTTCACTGTTCTGTGTCTGCTGGGAATAGTGGTACACCGCCCGCTCAGCCACACTATATAGCATTCTGTTCACTGTTCTGTGTCTGCTGGGAATAGTGGTACACCGCTCGCTCAGCCACACTATATAGCATTCTGTTTACTGTTCTGTGTCTGCTGGGAATAGTGGTACACCGCTCGCTCATCCACACTATATAGCATTCTGTTCACTGTTCTGTGTCTGCTGGGAATAGTGGTACACCGCCCGCTCAGCCACACTATATAGCATTCTGTTCACTGTTCTGTGTCTGCTGGGAATAGTGGTACACCGCTCGCTCAGCCACACTATATAGCATTCTGTTCACTGTTCTGTGTCTGCTGGGAACAGTAGTACACCGCTCGCTCAGCCAGAGTATATAGCATTGTGTTTACTGCCACTCTGTGTACACCGCTCAGCCAGACTATATACCATTGTTTACTGACACTCTGTGTACACCGCTCAGCCAGACTATATACCATTGTTTACTGACACTCTGTGTACACCGCTCAGCCAGACTATATACCATTGTTTACTGCCACTCTGATTCTGCTGGGAACAGTAGTACACCGCTCGCTCAGCCAGACTATATAGCATTGTGTTTACTGCCACTCTGTGTACACCGCTCAGCCACACTATATAGCATTGCGTACTCTGCCAGTCAGTGTGTATATTGCTGGGATCAGTAATACTCCACTCACCGTCAACCACTATATGAGCTCAACATGAGTTCCCCAGAGACCTCCGCTGTGAGCAGCACTCCCAACAACAGCAACAGCCAACGCCCCACGCAAGCTATAACATCCACCCCAGCAGCCAGTGGTCAGCAGCAGCCCTCCCCGGAGGAGAACGTTGTGTCCATCAGTCCGTCGCCAGAGCGATTAATGAGGGCTGCCATTGAGGAGATGATGGGGCCTGATGTGGAGGAGGAGGTCTGGCTCAGGCCAGCATCCCAAGTTAATGTTGAGGACGATGAGGGGTCTGTGTCTGGGGATGTTGGGGTGGCAGAGGTGGTGGGTGGGTCAGACTCAGGAGAAGAGTTGTATGATGAGGATGATGATCGGGACCATCTGTATGTGCCTCAGAGTCCGACCCCGGAAAACATGTTGTATCGTGTGTTTAGGTACTAAAATCTGCGTTCCCTCCCAGTAGTGTTGGGCGAACAGTGTTTGCCACTGTTCGGGTTCTGCAGAACATCACCCTGTTCGGGGTGACTATATAGCAGACTATATAGCATTGTGTTTAATGCCACTCTGTGTACACGGCTCAGCCACACTATATAGCATTGTGTTTACTTCCACTCTGTGTCTGCTGGGAACAGTAGTACACCGCTCACCCGCCACTGTATAGCATTGTGCTCTGTGTCACTGCTGACAATAGTGGTACACCGCTCACCCACCACTGTATAGCATTTCTGTACTGCCACTGTACTGCTGCCAGTCAGCGTGTACTTTAAGGATAAGTGAAATGAGGAAGAAATCCGGTGAAAGAGGGAGGGGCAAGGGAAGAGGTGTTTCCCCTGACGGTTCACGTACAGGCCACAGGGGAGCACCCAAGAAAACCCACTCAATACTGCCCATGTTGTCCAGGACAACAACCCTCACAGATCCAAAAGAACAGGACCAGATAATTACTTGGATGACCTCTCAAGCGTCCAGCAGTGGGTTAAGCAGCACCAGCACATCACGCACGAGGTCCGAGTCCTCAGCCAGTTAAAGTCTGGGCTTTCTTTGAAGACTGCACTGAGGATGTTACCATGGCGATTTGCAAGGTGTGCAAGACCCGCCTGAGCAGGGGGAAAAGTATTAACAACCTCTCCACCACCAGCATGAGCCGCCACATTCTATCCAAACATCCCACTCTGTGGGCAAACGCGGCAGGACAGGGTACCACCAGCAACACTGCCTCCCTTGGGTTCACCAGACTCACCACCAGACCCGCCTCAGCAGCAGCAGTAGCCCAGCCATTGCGTGGTTCACAACATTCACAAACATCAGACGATGCTGACACTGTCACTTTCCGGACTAGTGCTCTTGAGGTCTCCCAGTGTTCATCAAACACAACAACCAACAGCCCTTCGGTGTGCAGCGCTACGGTTGAGTTGTCTGTCTCTGAGATGTTTGAGCACAAGAGGAAATTGCCAGCAAATGACCCCCGGGCCGTGGCAGTAACAGCCAGCCAGCATAGCCAAGCTTCTGGCCTGCGAAATGCTGCCATATCGAGTGGTGGAGACAAACAGCTTCAAGGGCATGATGTCAGTGGCCATCCCACGTTACGTTGTTCCCAGCCGCTACCACTTTGCGCGCTCTGCAGTGCCTGAGTTGCATGAGCACGTGGTCAGCTAAATAACCCGAAGCTTGAAGAATGCCGTTGCCTGCAAGGTTCACCTCACCACTGACACCTGGACGAGTGCGTTCGGCCAGGGTCGATACATCTCCCTTACCGCGCACTGGGTGAACCTTGTGGAGCCTGGCAGCGATTCCTCACCTGCTACGGCGCGGGTGTTGCCCACGCCGCAAACAGCTGGATAACAACAGCAGCACCTACCTCTCTGACTCCTTCTCCTCCAACGCATCTCAAAGCTGTACCTCATCCGGAAATGCTAACCCAGCACCAGCAGCAGTAGGATCGTGGAAGCAGTGCAGCACAGCTGTTGGCATGCGTCAGCAAGCGTTGCTGAAGCTGATCTGCCTTGGGGATAAGCAGCACACAGGGGAGGAAATTTGGAGGGGAATAAAGGAACAGACGGATTTGTGGCTGGCACCGCTGGACCTGAAACCGGGCATGAAGCTAGACACCTGGCACGAACTGGCAATGTACGCAATAGAGGTGCTGGCTTGCCCGGCAGCCAGCGTTATGTCGGAACGCTGTTTCAGTGCTGCCGGAGGCATCATCACAGATCGGCGTATCCGCCTCTCCACAGAAAATGCAGACCGTCTGACTCAAATTAAAATGAATCAATCCTGGATTGGAAACGACTACGCAACACTCCTGGACCCCAACCAAGTAACATGACCGATGAACATCTGGGATGGTTTAGCGTTTCCGGTCCCTGTTTATTGAACCTCTCATCTGTATTACATTTATGACTGCATGGCGGCAAAAAGCATTGCTGCTATATCCGCACGCTTTTTGTCCTCATGCAAGGCCTGGGTTGTTGTGTCTCACAAAGCGTGGCCTTCTCCTCCTGCGCCTCCTCCTGTTCCATCACGTGTGCTGCTGCTGCTGCTGCTGCTGCTGGGTTACCGTTGCCGGTCCCTGTTTATGGAACCTCTTATCTTTATTACATTTATGACTACATGGCGGTACAAAGCATGCTATCCGCACGCTTTTTGTCCTCATGCAAGGCCTGGGTTGTTGTGTCTCACAAAGCGTGGCCTTCTCCTCCTGCGCCTCCTCCTGTTCCATCACGTGTGCTGCTGCTGCTGCTGCTGCTGGGTTAGCGTTGCCGCGTGGTCCCTGTTTATTGAACCTCTTATCTTTATTACATTTATGACTACATGGCGGTACAAAGCATGCTCTCCGCACGCTTTTTGTCCTCATGCAAGGCCTGGGTTGTTGTGTCTCACAAAGCGTGGCCTTCTCCTCCTGCGCCTCCTCCTGTTCCATCACGTGTGCTGCTGCTGGGTTAGCGTTGCCGCGTGGTCCCTGTTTATTGAACCACTTATCTTTATTACATTTATGACTGCATGGTGGTACAAAGCATGCTATCCGCACGCTTCTTGTCCTCATGCAAGGCCTGGGTTGTTGTGTCTCAAAGCGTGGCCTTCTCCTCCTGCGCCACCCTCCTCCTGTTCCATCACGTGTGCTGCTGCTGGGTTAGCATTACCGGTCCCTTTTCCTGGAACCTCTTATATGTATTACATTTATGACTGCATGCCGACAAAAAGCATGTTACCTGTGCAAAGAAAACAGACATTTCCCGCATTTAAAAGACAGTTTTCCCTTTGAAACTTTAAAATCGATTTTCTCAAAAACTATAAGCTCTTTTTGCTAAATTTTTTTTCCTCTTGTACCCACTCCCAAGGTGCACATACCCTGTAAATTTGGGGTATGTAGCATGTAAGGAGGCTTTACAAAGCACAAAAGTTCGGGTCCCCATTGACTTCCATTATGTTCGGAGTTCGGGTCGAACACCCGAACATCGCGGACATGTTCGGCCTGTTCGGCCCGAACCCGAACATCTAGATGTTCGCCCAACACTAATGCAAATCACTAGAAAGACAACAGGAAGCGGAAATACAGCAAAAAAATAAATAAAAAAAATTGGGGGGAAAAACGCATATAAAAAGGCATGGAAGAGACATGAAAAACGTATACCATTGCATTTCCATTGACTTTCATAATCTGCGTTTTTTGATGTGTTTGATGTAATATGAATATTATGCAACAAAACCAGCGTTTTAACCACTTAACGACCAGATAACGCCGATAGGCGGCGGCTGGTCGTTTGTGGTGTTACATGGAAATGGCTGCTCGTTGGATGTCAGTTCACGGAGGGTGTTTCCGTGAATAGCCTGCGAGCCTCCAATCGCGGCTCGCAGGCTAACTGTAAACACGCGGGCAAGAAATCCCAGCTGTTTACATCAATACGGCGCTGCTGCGCAGCTGGCATATGATAGGCTGAAGCCTGTCAGTTCCGGTGCAGGACGAATCTCCGTCCTGCGCCGCCCATGCAAGGAGAGGTAGGGAGGGAAGGGGAGGGAGGGAGGAATCGCGCTCTGGAGGGGGGCTTTGAGGAGCCACCCCAACCCCCCCCCCCCCGCTCGGCAACACGGAGTGGCAGCGATCAGACCCCCCCGGTAAGTCATCCTCCTAGTGGGGAAAAAGGGGGGAAGTCTGATCGCCCTGCCATTAACACGATCTGTGCTGCGTGGGCTCTCCAGCCCGCAGCACAGATCGTGTTAATGGCAGGGCGATCAGACTTCCCCCCTTTTTCCCCACTAGGGGGATGACCCACTGGGGGGGTCTGATCTCCGCCGCTCCGTGTTGCCGAGCGAGGGGGGGGGGCTCCTCAAAGCCCCCCTCCAGAGCGCGATTCCTGAGAGAAACAGCCCCGTTCGTTAAGTGGTTAAAAAAATGCAGGTTTGAAAACGCATAAAAAAATGCATATGCTTTTTTATATGCATTTACTCCTGCGGCCCATAGACTTCCATTAGTGGCAAAAATGTGGCGTTATACGCAACACTAGCATCTCAGCTATGTGTGCACCCAGCCTGAGAAAAGCTATGGGTGGCATGTTTGACACTTGTCTTCAAGCCATCAATGTTCTTTTGTGTCTTCACAGATGGGGCACTTGGAATGACAAACAGTGGTGTCCATTTGAGTATCTCACTGCCTTCTCTCTGAGGGTGGAGCCACAAGTTACTGATAATACTGCAGCCAACAACATCCAATTCCGGTGCTCAAGTCGTGCAGAACTGATGGGTAACGGTGCTAATTGGGGTAGCTTCGGTTCTTGGAGTGGCACCTGCCTCAAAGGTATCTGTGGCATCAGGACAAAAGTAGAGCGGCGCCAAGGAGCAGGAGATGACACGGCTCTCAATGATGTGCAGTTCCTGTGCTGCTAAAAAAAACAGATTCTATCAAGAATATGCATTTTCTGATTTGCTCTGATGAAAAAAAAAAGCTTCAAGAAATTGCATGTAATAAAACATAGCATTGATTTAAAAATACCAAAAGTGTTTTGTGTCTTACTTCTCATGATGAATATGAATAAAGCTGGAGGAGCAGGTTTCCCTCCTGCGATCTTAGAATAGTGCCGCCATACAGGAAGTAATTACTTCCTGAAAATGCGCACACGTGCACGTGACAGCAGACCTGCTCATGTGATCCCTTTACCCTTGTGGCTGCAGTGATTCGTCCAAGGGATCATGTGATCCCTTGGCCAATCCGTGTGCTCCCAGCCCTCAGTGAACACTGTCTCTGAAAGAGACAGTGTTCATTGTAAAAAAAAAAAAAAATAAAGTGGTAAAAATAAAAAATAGTTTCATTGTGAAGAAAATAAAATAAAAAATAGTAAAGGTAAAAATAATAATAATTAAAATAGTCACTAGAGATGGCCCGAACTGTTCGCTTGCAAACACTACATGGGGAATGCCCGTGTTCGCAAGCTTCCTTAATATTGCGCAGATGCTTTGCTGGGGATTGCGTGTCCTTGATCACGTGCTCTCAACCAGGAGCGCTCTGCGTGACATCCTGCACATGCGCAGAGCGCTCCCGACTGTGGGTGCGTGACCAAGGACACTCAGCTCCTGGGAAAGCGCTTGCGCAGTATTGAGGAACTGGGCAGGATGGGATGAGTGGACCTCAGGGCAGGATGAGTGGATCTCTCGTCATTGCCAATTAGCAGGCCTATACACTAGTCGATTTCAGTCATCGATCGATTGATCGATTCTATAGAATCGGTCGATCAGAGATCGATTCTTTCAAATCAGCATTTGAAAGAATTCGACTGATTTGCGGTCAATTTCAATCAATTTCAATCGATTCATTTGATCTATCTGACAGGATGGAAAATCTAGGTTGATCTGCTGCTGGCAGCAGATCGATGGCCCAGAGAGTTGCATTGAATCTAATTGTGCAATAATGCATTTAGATCGATTTTCAACAGATTTCCAATAGATTTAATTCTGAAATCTATTGGAAATCTGTTCCTAGTGTGTGGCACACATCAGATAGATTCCTGTCAGATTCGACTTGACAAGCATCTGACAGAACATACACTAAAAAGAACAAGAAAGTTCCCTGAAAAACCGCACCTCTCGACCAATGTATCCAAAAATGTAAATCATCTTTATTCAGTACAAAAAAGTCAATAAAAACACTTAAAACCATAAACAGAGGGGCACTCTGTAATGATAATTATATGTCCTACACCATTCACATATAAACATAATGCCTAGTAATGTTTCAACAGGTAATCAAAAGAATATATAAAGTCATGAAAAAAATCATGAAAAGAATATAAAAGTACAATTCCCCCTGGAGAGACACCAGCTATAAGTGCATAATTACAAATAGTGTATAATGAACATCAGAGGATGGAAAAATATATGAAAAGAGAACCATCCACAGTGACCACAAGGAAAAAAAGGAGAGGTGATGGGCAGGACCGCCATCAGAAATTTTGGGGCCCCTCACAAATCATCAGTCCTGCCCCCCCCCCTCCCCCCCAGCTTTACCCAGCTTATCCCATAGTCTCAGTCAGCAATCGTGTGACCCCCAACAAGACAAATTCAGCAATCATGAGGCCCCCAACAAATCATGAGGCCCCCAACAAGACAAATTCAGCAATCATGTGACCCCCAACAAGACAAATTCAGCAGTCATGAGGCACATAAATAGACAGCATTTTCACATAAATAGGCAGAATGCCCCCTTAATATGGTAGACGCCTCTCACCTGGATTCTGAATTTTGACAGGGACCCCCAGGTTATGTAGTGAGTGACAGGTGCCCCCAGGTTAGGTAGTGAGTGACAGGCGCCCCCCAGGTTATGTAGTGAGTGACAGGGACAACTAGGTTAGGCACTGAGTGACAGGTGCCCCCAGGTTAGGTAGTGAGTGACAGGGACCCCCAGGTTAGGTAGTGAGTGACAGGAGCCTCCCCAGGTTAGTTAGTGAGTGACAGGAACCCACAGGTTAGGTAGTGAGTGACAGGAGCCTCCCCAGGTTAGGTGGTGAGTGGCAGGGGCCTCCCAGGTTAGATAGTGAGTGACAGGGACCCCCCCGGTTAGATAGTGAGTGACAGGGGCCCCCAGGTTAGATAGTGAGTGACAGGGACCCCCCAGGTTAGATAGTGAGTGACAGGGACCCCCCAGGTTAGATAGTGAGTGACAGGCGCCCCCCAGGTTAGATAGTAAGTGACAGGGGCCCTCCAGGTTAGATAGTAAGTGACAGGGACCCCCCAGGTTAGATAGTAAGTGACAGGCTCCCCCCTCACCTCCCAGCAGCAGGCCAGCATCAGACCTCGATCAGCAGGCAACACGACCAGTTAGAGCGGACGCACGGACGCACCATGCTCTATATGTGGAAGTGATGTCACTTCCGCATATAAGTGCGGTGTCCGCTAGGTCCTAGCGCCCGCACAGTGGTCACCCGCTGATTGAGGTCTGATGCAGGCATCAGCGCAGCGGCGTCCAACGGCGAGGGGGGTGTTTAGGCGGGTGGGGCCCCACTGCACTCCCTGTTGTCCCCCCCTGATGGTGGGCCTGGTGATGGGAATAGCTGAGCAAAGTGAATAGCAATAGTAAAAGGTGTGTGCAACAAGGAAAGAAGCTGGAGCTTACCGGGGGGTACAAGAACCAGGCAAAGTAACAGTTTGCCCCGCAACTCGCCTTCACGATTCGCTGCTTACAATGCGCAGCTTCGTCTGGGCATAAGGACCTAAATATTATTCAGCGTATGAGTCCGAGGACCTATGTGGGTGGGGACTAGGAAAACCCTATTCTTCTAATTCTAATACGTGTGCGCGGCCGAGCAAAACGAGGAGACGGAAGCGGCGTCAAATGACGCCACACCACTTCCTCTATCTGTCCTAAGGGAGCCTGGGAAATGTAGTCGCCAGAGAATAGTAAAAGAAAACGTACTATAAATAGAGAAGTATATGTAGATCAGAGCAGAAGAAAAAGACTATTCCTGAACAATTAAATGAACAATGGAAAAGACTGTACAATATATATACACATATATAAATATAGAGGTAGTAAATAATACACAATATAACAATACACAAATAATGGACCTAAATGTTGCCACCTAGTGGCCAAAAACCAATAGTACAGTATAACAAACATTACAAAAACATCTATACAAAAAGGCACATTCAAATCGTCGAAGGCAGCAAACTGTAGAGAGATATTCAGTCACCAGACCTCACTGTATATAATACTTAAAGATCTAGAAGATACAAACATAGCTCATTAAGAATATGTTAAAAAATCGCCATATTGAACACGTTTAGTGTAAAACAGGGGAGACCAACCAAACAATTCCACTAAATGGTGACTCAAATATGAGAAGACAACAGATTGGGGAAGAAAACGTCAAATCACATCACACGAGATGGCCACCCAGACATGATGGTAAAATTAAGGTAGATTCCGTGGTGAAAAAAGGAAGAGGAGGAGCATGGGACTACTCACCAATCCCAGCCCAAAAAAGCTCCATTAGTACCAAGATAAGGTCCGTGAACAAAATCCAGACCAGGGAACCCACTCACCTAGGGTCCCATGTGGTCAACACACGTGATCAGTGTAAAAAACCTAAAAATGAGAAATCCTCATTTAAACCTACCGGGGATTTGGAACTCAAGTCAAAGATCCACTTTGTCTCGTGTCTTAAGAGTGATGGTACTATATTGCCGCCCCTAGAAGACAAAAAAAACACGTTTTAGACCACAGACAGTCCAACCAGTTGTGCGGCCCCCGTGTACCTTCAAAGCATGGTCTGCTACTGGGGTAAGAGGTTTACCCTCTACAAGATCCCTCTCCACCAAACGTATAGTTGAGAGGTGTTTTTGAATACGTGTTTTTCATTTATTTTTAGTTTGTCCAACATAATATAAGTTACACGGGCACCTTAGTAAGTAAATCACTGCTTCTGTTTGGCAATTAATAAACTCCTCTATATGATGGATTCTCTGTGTTTTCGGACTGATCACCTCTTTGGTGGGTCTTATCAAAGGACATATGCTACAACGTCCACAGGGAAAACTTCCCTTAATGTCCCTGCGTAAATTCGATGGTTGTTGGAAATGGCTTTTACAAAGACGGTCTTTGAGTGTAGGTGCTTTTTTAGCTGTTAAGGCAGGTTTAGTTGGGATACATTTTTCCAACACTGGATCAGTATGTAAAATAGGCCAATGTTTGGCCAAAATACCCCTTAAATCGTCCCACCTCGTATTAAAGGGGGTACAGAGTCTTACCATGGTATTGGTCGAATGGTCGTCTTTTGTTTTCCATACAGTAAATCTTCCCGTTTAGAATGTTTAGCTCTTTGATAAGCTTGTTTGATCGTTCGTATGGGGTAGCCTCTTTGCAAAAAGCTTGTTTTGAGGTCTTCGGCCTGTCGTTCAAATTCTGTCTCATCAGAGAAGTTCCTCAGAACCCGTAGGAACTGTCCTGTAGGGATGTTATTCGTCAATTGTTTGGTGTGAAAGGAACCATAATGCAAAAGGCTGTTTACTGCAGTAGCTTTTCGAATCAGGGTGCTCCCAATTTGCCCAGTGTCTGTAAAATAAAGATGCAGATCCAGAAAATTCACAGAGGTCAAGGAGATATTAGATGTCAGAACAATATTTTTATCATTCTGTCCCAGTTTCTGTATAAATTCCTGCGCCATTTGTTCTGGGCCCTCCCACAGTATCAAAATATCGTCTATGAAACGATACCACTGCAAAATATTAGGGTGGTACCATTCCATCGAGGGACCCCACACAGTCTCCCGCTCCCACCACCCCAAAAATAAATTAGCGATGGCGGGGGCGCACTTGGCGCCTATAGAAACGCCATGGGTCTGCAAAAAGAACTGTCCATCAAACACAAAAAAGTTATGAGCTAATATGAAGTTCAAAAGATCAATTAAAAAGGTGTTAAATTCCGCTCTACCTGTGGTAGTAGTTGACAGGAAATACTGAACAGCTCGACATGCGTCTTCATGTTGGATATACGTATAAAGAGACTCAACATCAAGTCATATGAAGTAAGTGCCTGTGGGGACAGAGATATGATTGAGCTTGGTAATCAAGTCCAACGAATCTCGGACATAGGAGTCCAAAGTTACAACGTGCACCTGGAGGAAGAAGTCTAGGAAGCTACGCCCCTTTTCGATCAGACTCCCAATCCCTGAAACAATAGGGCGTCCAGGTGGACGCTCCATGTTCTTATGGACTTTGGGTAATAGGTAAAAAGTCGGAATGACAGGTTCCTTCATTGTTAAAAAAGCTTTTTCCTTTGGGTGATTAGACCTCTTTCTCTTGCTCCATCTAAAACAGGGGTCTCAAACTCGCGGCCCGCGGGCCATTTGCGGCCCGCGATACAATATTTTGTGGCCCCAAGGCCCCAGAGCTTGTAGGGGCCCCCAGTGGCTACAAGAGGAAAAAAAATTTTTTCAAATCGGCCTTATAGTTTTTGAGAAAATCGATTTTAAAGTTGCAAAGGAAAAAAATACACATTTAAAAACCCGCCGACTTTAATGGTTAATAGCAAATCCACCTTAAATGCTAGAAACCCTAAATTTGCAGGATATGTTAAGGAGATCATTAGGAATAAGAGGAAAAAACAATTTTTCAAAAAGACCTTATAGTTTTTGAGAAAATCGATTTTAAAGTTTCGAAGGAAAATAGTATACTTTTAAATGCGGTAAATGTCACTTTTAGTAGCAAGCCTAACGGTAGTGTAATTTTACATGTATCAAAAGAAAGAGCAATACATTTCCTGACAGAGTTTCCAGGGGGTCCATACGCAGCCGCAGCGCTTTGGCCAGGTATCGCTATACAGCCGTAATATGGCTGTATGAAGATTCCTGGCATTTTTTCCTATTTTCCCAATTTTTTTTTTTATGTTTAGAGTGGGCGGGCAGAGGCGGCGATCCGCCGCGATTGACGTCAGGAGGGGCAGAGCTGAAGCTGAAAGCTCTGCCCCTTCCAGGAAATGCCGGCGGATTGCCCCCGGGGCAATTTGGGGGCTCTGCAGCCCTCGTTTTGCGGCGGGGACACGTGAACTCCCTTATGCGGCCCAGCCTCATCCTGACTTTGCCTCCTGCGGCCCCCGGGTAAATTGAGTTTGAGACCCCTGATCTAAAAGATGGTTAAGTTGGAAAATAAATGCTGTAGTAGGATTGCTAGATAGGCGTCTATAATATCTTCTATCTCCTAACTGTTGACTTCATTCAAATAATCTTGAATCGGCCACAGGACAATGTTGCCACCCTTGTCTGCCTCGCGTATAATAAATTTGTCCCTATTAGCCAAATCTCTGATTGCTTTATTTTCTTCCTTAGTCAAATTGGACATATATGGACATTGTACGTTCAATCTCTCTATATTCTAGACTACCAAATCAAAAAATATTTTAATTGGTGGAAACAATGACAGATTAGGTAGAAAAGTGGATCTAGGTTTAAACCTACCTCTTGTAGTTTTTTCGCCATCCGAACCAGCAACATTCTCATTTTCATTAACCTCCTTGGCGATATGGACAACTACACACGTCCATCACCACCGGAGGCTGCCGCTCAGGCCCTGCTGGGCCGATTTGAGCAAAATAAAAAGCAGCACACGCAGCCGGCACTTTGCCAGCCGCGTGTGCTGCCTGATCGCCGCCGCTCTGCAGCGATCCGCCATGAGCAGCGGCGAAAGAGGGTCCCCCCAGTCGCCCGAGCCCTGCGCAGCCGGAACAAACAGTTCCGGCCAGCGCTAAGGGCTGGATCGGAGGCGGCTGACGTCAGGACGTCGGCTGACGTCCATGACGTCACTCCGATCGTCGCTATGGCGATGAGGGAAGCAAAACAAGGAAGGCTGCTCATTGTGGCCTTCCTTGTTTATTCTGGGCGCCGGAGGCGATCAGAATGACGCTTCCGGAGCGCCCTCTAGTGGGCTTTCATGCAGCCAACTTTCAGTTGGCTGCATGAAACAGTTTTTTTTTTATTTAAAAAAAACCCTCCCGCAGCCTCCCTGGCGATCTCAATAGAACGCCAGGGAGGTTAAGTAAGTCCATAGGATCCTCAAACACTTCTCTGTCATTTTCATCGGGTAAATCAACAATTTGTTGAGTTCGCACATCCAGTTCCTTATTTTCATGATGGTAAAGGCGTTTCAAGGCTAGTCTTCGGCAAAACAAATATAAATTTTGACAACTTCAAAAATGTCCATGTTCTTAGTAGGTGAAAAATTGAGACCTTTACCTTTTTGTAAAACACTTAATTGGGCTGGACTGAGCTGGTATTCAGTTAAATTAATAACCTGCAGTGTATTCACCTCCTCATCTCCCCTGGGCTCACATTCAATTTTCTCCTCTTGTTGGTATAGTCCCCGGGGCTTTACGCAGGGACACTAAGGGAAGTTTTCCCTGTGGACGTTGTAGTATATGTCCTTTGATGAGACCCACCAAAGAGGTGATCAGTCCTAAAACACAGAGAATCCATCATATAGAGGAGTTTATTAATTGCCAAACAGAAGCAGTGATTTACTTACTAAGGTGCCCGTGTAACTTATATTATGTTGGACAAACTAAAAATAAATGAAAAACACGTATTCAAAAACACCTCTCAACTATACGTTTGGTGGAGAGGGATCTTGTAGAGGGTAAACCTCTTACCCCAGTAGCAGACCATGCTTTGAAGGTACACGGGGACCGCACAACTGGTTGGACTGTCTGTGGTGTAAAACATGTTTTTTTGTCTTCTAGGGGCGGCAATATAGTACCATCACTCTTAAGACACGAGACAAAGTGGATCTTTGACTTAAGTTCTAAATCCCCGGTAGGTTTAAATGAGGATTTCTCATTTTTAGGTTTTTTACACTGATCACGTGTGTTGACCACATGGGACCCTAGGTGAGTGGGTTCCCTGGTCTGGATTTTGCTCACGGACCTTATCTTGGTACTAATGGAGCTTTTTTGGGCTGGGATTGGTGAGTAGTCCCATGCTCCTCCTCTTCCTTTTTTCACCACAGAATCTACCTTAATTTTACCATCATGTCTGGGTTGCCATCTCGTGTGATGTGATTTGACGTTTTCTTCCCCAATCTGTTGTCTTCTCATATTTGAGTCACCATTTAGTGGAATTGTTTGGTTGGTCTCCCCTGTTTTACACTAAACGTGTTCAATATGGCGATTTTTTAACATATTCTTAATGAGCTATGTTTGTATCTTCTAGATCTTTAAGTATTATATACAGTGAGGTCTGGTGACTGAATATTGTTAGATTCTGTTCTAAATCACCTTGCTTCCACACCATCAACTTCTTATAGTTGCGTCTCACAGACTGTGAGATAACTTGACTCTCAACACAGCAAGCAGGAGATAGACTTTTCTCAGGCTTCTTCAACGTTTACGGAGTTTATTCAGGAAACAGAAATACAGATAGATACAGTTCATCATATCCTAGCCACGCCAATCTTCATGTTGCGTTACAAGCTTCTTGATTAGACTTCCTGCTGAAGTCAATCAGGTACTTCTTTCTAACCTACACTAAACTACCTATGTACAGCATACATTATATCAGATTACAGACAGGAATGAACATACTTAGAGGTCCCAGTCAGCCTTGCGAGCTAGTGCGAAAGTAAGAAGCAGAGTGCACTCCCATAGCTCACTCAGGTTTTAATACTGACTAGGAAAGAGTTAAATATGACATCATCTTCGCCATCCCCTAGATCAGACTATTGGTGGACCCTCTCGTGGTGTCATCATACACACCTACTCGATTAATATTCGATGAGGCATTTGACATACATACAGGAATGTGGATATTTACAAAACATGGTTGATGTTTATTGTTCTAGTGGCGGTACATGCCCAGGTCAGGGAGACCTGTGGCCTTGTCCATAGAACAGCTTCTTGGTATGTTCTAGTTCTGCTGACAGAACTACAAATTTTCTCTCTAAGAGAAAATCCCCTTAAAGCGGAATATAACCCTGCATTTCAACTTTGCTCTAAAACATTATTTACAGTATATTATATGCAACCAGCATTTTTTTTTTTTACTAGACCAGCATTGGAAGGGTTACACAGGGCTTTAAAGTTCTTGGAGATTTCTGCAGACGCATCCGAACTTGAGAGAGATACATTTTGTTTACATAAATGTATCTAAGTGTTGAATGTGACTCATCTCTCTGACTGAGAAGGAGCTGGAGGACAGCCAAAGAGTGTGTAACATTTCTAAATATATACATATAACTAAATAGAATGTAACAATCTGAACGTCTGCATATCTCTCCACGGAACTTAAAACCTCTGTGTTTAACCCTTCCAATGCTGGTCTAGTAAAAAAAAAATGCTGGTTGTATATAATATGCTGTAAATAATGTTTTAGAGCAAAGTTGAAATGCAGGGTTATATTCCGCTTTAAAGGGCAGGTCTGCTCCTCAAGCCTTTTTGACTAACTCAGTCCAAATAACTGAGGCCTACTTAAATTATAACAAATATCTCTCTACAGTTTGCTGCCTTCAACGATTTGAACGTGCCTTTTTGTATAGATGTTTTTGTAATGTTTGTTATACTGTACTATTGGTTTTTGGCCACTAGGTGGCAACATTAAGATCCATTATTCGTATATTGCTGTATTGTGTATTATTTACTACCTCTATATTTATATATGTGTATATATATTGTACAGTCTTTTCCATTGTTCATTTAATTGTTCAGGAATAGTCTTTTTCTTCTGCTCTGATCTACATATACTTCTCTCTTTATAGTACGTTTTCTTTTACTATTCTCCGGCGACTACATTTCCCAGGCTCCCTTAGGACAGATAGAGGAAGTGGTGTGGCGTCATTTGACGTATTAGAAGAATAGGGTTTTCCTAGTCCCCACCCACATCGGTCCTCGGACTCATAAATCGCTGAATAATACTTAGGTCCTTATGCCCAGAGGGAGCTGCGCATTGTAAGCAGCGAATCGTGAAGGCGAGTTGCGGGGCAAACTGTTACTTTGCCTGGTTCTTGTACCCACCCGGTAAGCTCCAGCTTCTTTCCTTGTTGCATACACCTTTTACTTGTAACGATTTGCGTCAGCAAGAGGCAGATTTCTGATTATTAGGTGATCTGCAGTATCACCAACAATGCAGATTTTCTGGGGAGAAGCTGCAAATATATGTATATGCAAAGTATTTCCAAAACCAGGATAGTTACGATAACATTGGGTGTCCTGTCCTGAATAATTTACGATATTTTACTAAATGTCATTATGGGTCCTCTTTAAGTATTATGTTTAAATAAAAGAGACACTATATAGTGAAATGCAATAAATGATTCAGGCTTCCCACTTTTACATTAATGATCCTGGTTTTAGCATCAGAAACATTTTCCATATCTATATACCTGTATTGCTGTATATTAGTAGGTGGACACACCCTCCCAGTGATGCTTAAGGCTCGTACACACGTTGGATTTTTGCAAACGACCCGTCGTTTGGACGTCAAATCGGTGTGTGTACAGTCTGTCGTTCAGCTGATAACACTGGACTTGAGCGATTCGCTTGGCGGATCACGCGCCCGGTTTGACGTCCAAACGACGGGTCGTTTGCAAAAATCCGACGTGTGTCTGTATCTTTAGCCTAAGCTGATTAGATATGCGCAATTCTCTTTCCCAGAGCATTCTGAGAGACTAAGCATTATTTACACCGGCTCTGGAACTCTCAGTATACAAACATTCTGCAGTGAGGCACCTGCCAGCAGTGAAGGTGTCCCCACCTGTAGTTCATTTGAGGACGTCAGGGGCAAATCCAGGATTTTCAGGGGGGGGGGGGGGGGATTCCTGAAAGGGGCATGTGGGTGTGGCCAAAACATGATGTGGGTGGAGCCAAACACTAGCAGTTTCTAGGCTAAATTGCACCCAGGGCGAGGGCGTAAAATGCGCCCCCAACGTGGAGACTGGTAAAGGTGCCCCCAATATAGGTAGCCAGCTATAGGTCCCCCCCCCCCCAGTATAGGTAGCCCATATAGTTGCCCCAGTATACGTTAGATAGGTATATGCCCCCAGTATAGCTTAGATAGGTATATGTCCCCAGTATAGATTAGATACTGTAGGTATATGCCTCCAGTATAGGTTAGATAGGTATATGTCCCCAGTATAGATTAGATAGGTATATGTCCCCAGTATAGATTAGATACTGTAGGTATATGCCTCCAGTATAGATTAGATAGGTATATGTCCCCCAGTAATAGATTAGATAGGTATATGTCCCCCAGTATAGATTAGATAGGTATATGTCCCCAGTATAGATTAGATAGGTATATGCCCCAGTACAGATTAGATAGGTATATGTCCCCAGTATAGTTAGATACTGTAGGTATATGCCCCCAGTATAGGTTAGATAGGTATATGTCCCCAGTATAGATTAGATAGGTATATGTCCCCAGTATAGATTAGATACTGTCTGTAAGTATACGCCTCCAGTATAGATTAGATAGGTATATGTCCCCCAGTATAGATTAGATAGGTATATGTACTCAGTATAGATTAGATAGGTATATGCCCCACAGGATAGATTAGATAGGTATATGCCCCCTGTATAGGTTAGATAAGTATATGTCCCCCAGTATAGATTAGATACTGTAGGTATATGCCTCCAGTATAGATTAGATAGGTATATGTCCCCAGTATAGATTAGATAGGTAAATGCCCCAGTATAGATTAGATAGGTAAATGCCCCAGTATAGATTAGATAGGTATATGCCCCAGTATAGATTAGATAGGTATATGTCCCCCAGTATAGATTAGATAGGTATATGCCCCAGTATAGATTAGATAGGTATATGTCCCCAGTATAGATTAGATAGGTATATGCCCTAGTATAGATTAGATAGGTATATGTCCCCAGTATAGATTAGATAGCTATATGTCCCCCAGTATAGATTAGATAGGTATATGCCCCCCAGTATAGATTAGATAGGTATATGCTCCCCAGTATAGATTAGATAGGTATATGTCCCCAGTATAGATTAGATAGGTATATGCCCCCCAGTATAGATTAGATAGGTATATGCCCCCAGTATAGATTAGATAGGTATATGCCCCCCCAGTATAGATTAGATAGGTATATGCCCTAGTATAGATTAGATAGGTATATGTCCCCAGTATAGATTAGATAGGTATATGCCCCCCAGTATAGATTAGATAGGTATATGCCCTAGTATAGATTAGATAGGTATATGTCCCTCAGTATAGATTAGATAGGTATATGTCCCCCAGTAATAGATTAGATAGGTATATGTCCTTCAGTATAGATTAGATAGGTATATGTCCCCCAGTATAGATTAGATAGGTATATGACCCCCAGTATAGGTTAGATAGGTATATGCCCTAGTATAGATTAGATAGGTATATGTCCCCAGTATAGATTAGGTAGGTATATGCCCCCCAGTATAGATTAGATAGGTATATGTCCCTCAGTATAGATTAGATAGGTATATGTCCCCCAGTAATAGATTAGATAGGTATATGTCCCCCAGTATAGATTAGATAGGTATATGTCCCTCAGTATAGATTAGATAGGTATATGTCCCCCAGTAATAGATTAGATAGGTATATGTCCCTCAGTATAGATTAGATAGGTATATGTCCCCCAGTATAGGTTAGATAGGTATATGACCCCCAGTATAGATTAGATAGGTATATGCCCCCAGTATAGATTAGATAGGTATATGTCCCCCAGTAATAGATTAGATAGGTATATGTCCCCCGGTAATATATTAGATAGGTATATGTCCCTCAGTATAGATTAGATAGGTATATGTCCCCCAGTATAGGTTAGATAGGTATATGACCCCCAGTATAGATTAGATAGGTATATGCCCCCAGTATAGATTAGATAGGTATATGTCCCGACATCTTCTGTACCACTTTACAGAGCATAGTTATGTCGCTGACTGTCCTCAGAGGAGCTCACAATCTAATCCCAACATAGTCCTACTCTAACAGCCACTGATTGTTCTTACTGGGTTGGATCCTTAGGGATGCCCGAACATGACTGATTGGATTGCAATGTTATTTATTTATAAATATATTTTTTTTTCGGGGGGGGGGGGGGGGGGGCGCACTTGGGCAGCTAAGCCTCTGTTGGTGGTGGACCTTGTCCCGGCCCTGGTCCCCAGTATAGATTAGATAGGTATATGTCCCCAGTATAGATTAGATAGGTATATGCCCCAGTATAGATTAGATAGGTATATGCCCCAGTATAGATTAGATAGGTATATGTCCCCAGTATAGATTAGATACTGTAGGTATATGCCTCCAGTATAGATTAGATAGGTATATGTCCCCAGTATAGATTAGATAGCTATATGTCCCCCAGTATAGATTAGATAGGTATATGTCCCCCAGTATAGATTAGATAGGTATATGTCCCCAGTATAGATTAGATAGGCATATGCCCCAGTATAGATTAGATGCTGTAGGTATATGCCTCCAGTATAGATTAGATAGGTATATGTCCCCCAGTATAGATTAGATAGGTATATGTCCCCCAGTATAGATTAGATAGGTATATGTTAATTTGGTTAGGCGGGGGGAGTGGGGAGAGAGGAGTTTCCACTTACCTGCCTTCATCCTGCACGTAGCTTCTATCTTCAGCCTCTCCCGGCGCGTGTCGCATCGGTAAGAGCTCCCCCTGTGATGACACGCGGTTACGTCATCATTGGGGGCGGCTGTTACCATAGCGACAGACGCCGGCCGGGACAGGAAGTACATAGAAGCTGCGCAGGATCCAGGCACCGTAAGTGGAAAGTCCTCCCTCTCCCCGCAGCTCTGCCTGGTGCCCGTACGCCCGCCGCCAGCAGCAAGCGAGGCCCTCCGCAGCGTGAGGCCTCGCTGCACACACACACACACACACACACACACACACACACACACACACACACACACACACACACACACACACACACACCCTCGTCTCACACACATAGTTCCGGTCTCGGTGCAGGGGGGGTTCCAGGCACCCAGAATACCCCCTTCCGTGCGCCACTGGACGTAAATCGGGGAGAGTACAAGGTAAAAAAAGATTGTACAGTGGGCAGTTGCATTATTTTCCCTACAGTTACTAATTAAAAACAGTTCTATATAGTGTAGAAAAACAAAATTGCCTGATTTCAAAATCTCCCCCTTTGTGAATTGATTATAGCTGTCAAGAGATGAGGTCGGCACCTGGTGCAAGAGCCAACAGCAAACATACGCTAACTACACCTCAGGATGCGCTCTCACTTAGAAGATCAATCAGTATAGCAAGAATGGGCAGCACGGTGGCGTAGTGGTTAGCGCTTTCGCCTTGCAGCGCTGGGTCCCTGATTTGAATCCCAGCCAGGTCAACATCTGCAAGGAGTTTGTATGTTCTCCTGATGTCTGTGTGGGTTTCCTCTGGGCCCTCTGGTTTCCTCCCACATCCTAAAAACACAAGGATAGGTTAATTGGCTCCCCCTAAATTGGCCCTAGACTGCAACACATACACTACACAATATAGACATAGGACTATGTTAGGGATTAGATTGTGAGCCCCTCTGAGGGACAGTTGGTGACAAGACGATATACTCTGTACAGCGCTGCGGAAGATGTTGGTGCTGTATAAATACTAAATCCTACTAATATAATAAATGGGAAAGTTCGGATGTTTGGATGTTTGTTACTCGATCACGCAAAAACGGCTGAACAGATTTGAATGAAATTTGGCGGCTATGTGAAGTTGGCCCCCCTACAATCAGCACAAATAAAAGTTCTAGCATGTTTGGTTAGTGCTACGTTTGTGCCTGTTTGTGCCGCAAAAATAAACATTTGTGCTGCTTTTGTTTTAAAGATAATAGCAATTATCTTTTTCCAAACGATGACATCACCCAGCCCCCCTACAAAGGCGCACGGACACAAAAGTGGGGTCGTTGGTTAGTGCTGGGTTTGTGCTCATTTGTGCTGCAAAAATCACTGTTCTATCTGTTATCGTTTTTGAGATATTAAAGGTTTTTTATAAAGGTCAAAAGTTCATCTAGCTTCATTCACTTCACTATTGAGATGTTTCTGGTTTATTTAATGTACAGATAATGCCCGGTTAACAAGATAGGGACTGTAGGTTCATTCTTCTATGTCCCCACCTCTGTTTGTACCCCCTCTGTGTGCCTCTGCTTGTGGACCCTCCCCCCCTCCTGTGCTCTGTAACCCCTCTCTGTCTCTGTTTGTACCCCTGTGCCTCTGTACCTACTCTGTGCCTTTGGTTTTTACACCCTGTGCCTCTGTCTGTACCCCTCTGTGCCTCTATTTGTACCCCTGTGCTTCTGTTTGTACCCACTTGCCTCTTTTTGTGCTCCCTGTGCTTCTTTTTGTACCTCCTGTACCTCTGGTGCCCCCCTGTGCCTCTGTACCTCTGTTTGTACCCACTATGCCTCTTTTTGTACTCCCTGTGCCTTCGTTTTTACACCCCGGTGCCTCTTTGTCCAATTTGTCCACTTGCCGCATGCACCCTTTTTTCCTGCACCCTAATCCCCCGGGTAATGAACAAGATAGGGACTGTAGGTTCATTCTTCTATGTCCCCACCTCTGTTTTTACCCCCTCTGTGTGCCTCTGCTTGTACCCCCCCCCCCCTCCTGTGCTCTGTAACCCCTCTCTGTCTCTGTTTGTACCTCTGGTGCCCCCCTGTGCCTCTGTACCTCTGTGTGTACCCGCTACGCCTCTTTTTGTACTCCCTGTGTCTCTATTTGTACCCCCAGGGTCTCTGGATAAAAGTATTAGAGGCAGAGGATCAGTAGGACAGCCAGGCAACTGGTATTGCTTAAAATGAAGTAATATGGCAGCCTCCACATACCTCTAGCTTTAGCTCCCATTTACGTTAGAATAATACTAGGGAGTGGATAGCCACAACTAGAAGATACCATGTATCCACATTTATATCTTGTCCATACTTGCTATTCTTCATGCACTACATTGACCAGAAGTAGCTAATGTTGTTTTACCTGTTCACAGTCAACAGTTGGCTTGTTTGTGCCTTAAATCTGGTTAAATGGAATTATTTTGTTACACTCTGTATAATTTAGCGAAATAAAATTTCCAACCTTTACTGCAACTTGTCTCTCGGCAACTGTCACTAGTCCGGCACGTGTCTCGGCTTGTGTATGCGGACTAGCGACAGGCAACACTGTGAAGTGAAGGGAGCATCCGGCCGGGGGATGCTCCCTTCGGCGATAGCTTCCGCCACATCTATGCCCTGTAGCAGAGACATGTAGATGGCTGTCGCTGCTGCGGAGCTGTCATCTAGCTGTCGTCAGCACGTCCCCTGTGCGCTGGCGACAGCTACAATTGTAGCCCGTGTGTATGGGCCTTTAACTTTGCTGTGTTTCTGCTTCTCACCTAAATGTTCCACACCACGCTCAATACATCAGAGACTTCTGGGTTCATAGCCAAAAGTGAGAAATATGGAGCACAGCATGGAACACAATTCTGAGATGGAGTGATAAAGAGAAGTTGACCCTCTGTGCCACAGCCCAAGCAGTCCTGATTTGAGATGAGTAATTATTGAGCAGTAGGGCTAAAATTGATTTTCTGCCTATGGACTTGTGTTTGATTTTGAGCTTTATAGATTGTGGCCGAGGCATCCGTGCAACAAACTTTCATTGATCTGAAGCAAGGGGAACGTTAAAGTTATTGCAGCGTTCTATTTAATTTGAGAGCTATAGAAAATGGACAGATAGTCCACGACTTATGAATGGCCCAATCCCATTGCGATGACGTCATTTCTGCATGGAGGAAGTTTGAATCCACTTGAGGAACTGAGTTCACCACAGGGGGGGGGGGGGGGGGTACAAATAGAGGCAGAGGGCAGGACAGAGGCACCTGGAGGCACAGGGGGTACAAACGGAGGCACAGAGGGGGTACAGAGACACAGGAGGTACAAACAAAGGCACAGGGGGTACAAAAAAAAGGCATAGTGGCAGTGGCGTTCCTACCATGGGGCGGCAGGGGGCTCCCCGCTCTGGGTGTCGGGTGCCCCAGGGGGTGTCACCAAGGCCTCCCACAGAGGCCTGTGCAGGAGGGGGAAGCAACACAGAATGGAGGGGTGGTGGGGAAAGCGGCGGGGAGGGGGGACGGACCCCCCACCTCCCTCACCTGGGTCCCCTCTCTCTGGCGCTTCCCCCCTCCTAATTAGCAGCAGCTTTAGATATGAGGGCAGGAGCGGGCGGAGAGGACTTACTCACCTGCTTCCTGCATTCCAGGCGATGGCGCACAGCGTCATCATCACGTGACGCTGCTCTCCGCCTTCTCCACCGCCCACTGTGCTTCCTGATTAGCGGAAGCACAGTGAGTGACAGAGAAGTCGGAGACCAGCGTCACGTGACAGATGACGCTGTGCGCCATCGCCTGGAACGCAGGAAGCAGGTGAGTAAGTCCTCTCCGCCCGCTCCTGCCCGCATATCTAAAGCTGCTGCTAATTAGGAGGGGGGAAGTGCCAGAAGCTTCCCCCATACTGGGGGCAACTATGCTACTGGGGAAACTATACTGGGGAGTGGGGGCAATTATACTAGCTATTCTGGGGGCAACTATACCAGCTATACTGGGGGCAACTAAACTAGCTATACTGGGGGCAACTAAACTAGCTATACTGGGGGCAAGTAAAGTAGCTATACTCGGGGCAACTAAACTAGCTATACTGGGGGCAACTAAACTAGCTATTCTGGGGGCAACTATACTAGCTATTCTGGGGGCAACTATACTAGCTATTCTGGGGGCAACTATACTAGCTATTCTGGGGGCAACTATACTAGCTATACTGGGGGCAACTATACCAGCTATACTGGGGGCAACTATACCAGCTATACTGGGGGCAACTATACTGGGGGCAACTAAACTAGCTAGCTATACTGGGGTCAACTATACTAGCTATACTGGGGGCAACTATACTAGCTATACTGGGGGCAACTATACTAGCTATACTGGGGGCAACTATACTAGCTATACTGGGGGCAACTAAACTAGCTAGCTATACTGGGGGCAACTATACTAGCTATACTGGGGGCAACTATACTAACTTCATTGGGGGTAACTAGTTTCACTGGGGGCAACTGTACTAGCTATACTGGGGCAACTATACTAACTAATACTTTAAATTAGTTAGCTCCGCCCTCATGTGGTCATGACCATGCCCGCCCATTTTTTCGGGGGGTGTGGGGGGGGGGGGGGTGTGGTGTCTTTTAATACCCAGTACCGGGTGCCAAATGCCCTAGGTACGCCACTGCATAGTGGGTACAGACAGAAGTACAGAGGCACAGGGGGGGCGCAGGAGGTACAAACAGAGACACGGGGTACAAAAAGAGGCATAGCGGGTACATACTGAGGTACAGAGGCACAAGGGGTACACACTGAGGTACAGGGGGTACAAACTTTGGTGAGGATTACAAAAAGAGGCACAGGGGTTTACAAACGGAGGCACAGGGGGTACAAATAGAGGCACAGGGAGTACAAAAAGAGGCACAGGGAGGGGTACAAACAGAAGCACAGGGGTACAAACTGAGACACAGAGGGATACAAGCAGAGGCATTGGGAGTACAGACAGAGGCACAGGGTGTAAAACCAAAGGCACAGAGTAGGTACAGAGGCTCAGGGGTACAAACAGAGACAGATAGGGGTTACAGAGCACAGGAGGGGGGGGGGGTACAAGCAGAGGCACACAGAGGAGGTACAAACAGAGGGAGCAGTGAAAAATGGCGCCAAGCTCAGTTTATATAAAAATGGTGCCACTGGAATTCCATTATAAAACGATATTTAGCATTTTAACGATAAGAACTGTAAAAAAATGGCGCCGAATTCCAAAACGTTAATTATCATTTTAAGATGCCCATAAAACAGTTAATTATCGTTTTGAATGGATTTATTTCCGTTATTTATCGTTTTAGCTCTTAAACGTTATTTTATAAAACGTTAATTAACGTTTTAGGTGTTATTTTTCCATTACTACATACATGCATACATATACATACAGGCATACATGAATACAAGCATACATACATGAATACATGCATACATACATACATACATACATACATACATATACATGCATACATACATACATACATATATACATGCATACATACATACATACATATATATATACATGCATACATACATACATACATATATACATGCATACATACATACATACATACATACATACATACATATATACATGCATACATACATACATACATACATACATACATACATACATACATATATACATGCATACATGCATACATACATACATACATACATACATATATACATGCATACATACATACATATATACATATATACATACATACATACATACATATATACATGCATACATACATACATACATACATACATATATACATGCATACATACATACATAAATACATATATACATGCATACATACATACATGCATACATGTATGTATGTATTCATGTATGTATGCATTCATGTATGTATGCATGTATGTATGTATGTATGTATGTATGTATGTATGCATGTATATATGTATGTATGTATGCATGTATATATGTATGTATGTATGCATGTATATATGTATGTATGTATGTATGTATGTATGCATGTATGCATGTATATATGTATGTATGTATGTATGCATGTATATATGTATGTATGTATGTATGCATGTATATATATATGTATGTATGTATGTATGCATGTATATATGTATGTATGTACGTATGCTTGTATGTATGTATATGTATGTATGCATGTATGTATGTATGTATGTATGTATGTATATGTATATATGCATGCATGTATGCATGTATGTATGTACGTATGCTTGTATGTATGTATATGTATACATGCATGCATGTATGTATGTACGTATGCTTGTATGTATGTACAGTATGTATGCATGTATGTAGTATTGGAAAAATAAAGTATAACAACTAAAACGTTAAATAGTGTTTTATAAAATAACATTTAAGAGCTAAAAGATAAATAACGTTTTATAATATCGTACGCTAAATATCGCACAGTAAAATGGCGCCATTATTTAGCCGGCGCAATTTTTCATTGTATGCCAAACAGAGGTGGGGACGTAGAAGAATGAACCTACAGTCCCTATCTTGTTCGTTAACCGGGGACTATCTGTACATTAAATAAACCAGAAACATCTCAATAGTGAAGTGAATAAAGCTAGATGAACTTTTGACCTTTATAAAAAACCTTTAAGGGCCCTTCTCCACCAGCGCGGTTGCGCTGGCTGAATCGCAAAGTCGCAAACCACTAGCGATTTTACAATCGCTATGGTTTGCTTTTTAACATAGGAATCGCGGTAGGTCATTTCCACTACTGAGATTCGTTTTTTACAGGAACGCGAACGCGCGGCGGAGCGATATTTGCCGCGATTTTGCTATGCAGTGCATAGCATAGCAAGATCGTGGCCGCAAACGTCGGGAAATCGCCGGCTTTGCGATTCAGCAATCGCTAGCGTTCAGCGTGAACGCTAGCGACTGCTAGTGGAAAAGGGCCCTAATAGCTCAATAACGATAACAGATAGAACGGTGATTTTTGCAGCACAAATGAGCACAAACCCAGCACTAACCAACGACACCACTTTCGTGTCTGTACGCTGTTGTAGGGGGGCTGGGTGAACTTTTGACCTTTATAAAAAACCTTTAATATCTCAAAAACGATAACAGATAGAACAGTGATTTTTGCAGCACAAATGAGCACAAACCCAGCACTAACCAACGACCCCACTTTTGTGTCCGTGCGCCTTTGTAGGGGGGCTGGGTGATGTCATGGTTTGGAAAAAGATAATTGCTATTATCTTTAAAACAAAAGCAGCACAAATGTTTATTTTTGCGGCACAAACGGGCACAAACGTAGCACTAACCTGCTGGGCGGTCTGGACGAGCTCAGCTCGTCCAGTACCGCCGGAGCCTGCCGCTCAGGCCCTGCTGGGCCGATTTGGCTGAAATAAAAAGCAGCACACGCAGCCGGCACTTTGCCAGCCGCGTGTGCTGCCTGATCGCCGCCGCTCTGCGGCGATTCGCCGCGAGCAGCGGCGAAAGAGGGCCCCCTAGCCGCCTGAGCCCTGCGCAGCCGGAACAAAAAGTTCCGGCCAGCGCTAAGGGCTGGATCGGAGGCGGCTGACGTCACGACGTCGGCTGACGTCGATGACGTCACTCCGCTCGTCGCTATGGCGACGATATAAGCAAAACAAGGAAGGCCGCTCATTGCGGCCTTCCTTGTTTATTCTGGGCGCCGGAGGCGATCGGAAGATCGCCTCCGGAGCGCCCTCTAGTGGGCTTTCATGCAGCCAACTTTCAGTTGGCTGCATGAAATAGTTTTTTTTTTATTAAAAAAAAACCCTCCCGCAGCCTGCCTGGCGATCTTAATAGAACGCCAGGCAGGCTAACCAAACATGCTAGAACTTTTATTTGTGCTGATTGTAGGGGGGCCAACTTCACATAGCCAAATTTGGCCCACACATAGTACATTACCTGGAATAAAGTATAGGATACTTTTTATTCCCATAACCAAAAAGAGACAAATACAAATTTCACTGGAAAATGTAAACTGCAGCCATACACTGTTACACTGGAGGTGTGTTTAGCTTCAAAGGGTATCATTCATAAAGCATTTCCGCATGCGGAAATGCTAAAAACAGCTGACTTTACCGACCACTTAGCAAAGTCAGCATTCATAAAGCCTCTTTCCGCATGAAAAAAAGACATACCGAGCAGAGTGATAAATCACCGCCTTGTGCGGTGATTAACGGAACAAATGTAGCAAAATGTTAATTCATAAAGAATACCGCCAGCGGTGTCAGGTCGGAAAGTCCCGCTCCCTCTGATGTGGCGATACCAATGCAAGTGAATGGAGACACACAGACCTCCCAGGCAGCTGCAGCAGAGCGGAACACGGAGAAATGTATCAACTCGGCAGCTTCCGTGTCTCCGCCTGCCTACCGCCTGCCTACCGCCAGCCTAGTTCGGGGAATCTCCGCACTGCCACCGCACCTACACATTTCTTTATGAATGCCCACCCAGAAGTCTAAAGTACCGGTTGCGGAGAAGAACGGTGTTTTCCCGCACTACCGACAGGCTCTTTATGAATGATACCCTAAGGGTAGAATGGTTAATTTGCATATATTCAGCAGTGATGCTCTGGGAGACATCTCAAGCTCACTCCAACCTGAATTATCGCAAATTCTTTCTGTTTTAAGAAAGCAAACGTTTGTTTTTCTTAACATCTTAGTAAGGGGGCTTTTAGGACCATTGTAGTCCCTTACACACTCCAATGAGTTCTGGGTCACCATGAGTTTGCTGGGTAGCATGTCCCTCTCGGTGTTACAAGCCCTACTGCATTGAGCCAAATTAATCTATGCCATGCACTGATGAGGATCAAACAATGCAAAACAGTCTGTATGCGTGTTGGATTATTATGGCTCTGTACAATTTAACAAGCTGACACATCATTGCATTCCAGCGGTTCTGGAGGTGTGTTTAGCTTCTAAGGGTAACAATGGTTAATTAGCATATTTTCAGCAGTGATGCCCTGGGAGACATCTCAAGCTCACTTCAACCTGAATTATTGCAAATTCTTTCTGTTTTAAGAAAGCAAACTTTTGTTTTTCTTACACTGTTAATGGTAGGGTTCTCAAACTTTGCACAGTTGGTCGTTGGGTGACTAGGGTTATTATTCAGAAAAGTGGTTGAAGCCTATAAAAGCCAATCAAAATTCACCTAATGATTTTCAAGGGGAATATTTACATTTCTGCCATTCTTGCACTGTTAATGGCGCAAGCCTCAAACCTGGTATAGTTGATCATTGGGTGACTGGGGTTCAATTTCAGAAAGGGGGTGGAGCCACAAATAGCCAATCAGATTTGTTTCATTCCAATGCAAATTATTGTTGCCAAACACCGCAAAGCTCACAAACTTGGTAATTGAGTAATTGATTAATTGTGTGTTAGGGTTAGGAAAGTGGGCACAGCCAACACCAGGCAAATACATAAGCGGGCAACGCCGGGTCATAAGTGGGCGGAGACAAATACAAATTTTACTTGGAAAATGTAAACAGCACCCATTCTTACACTGTTAATGGTAGGGTTCTCAAACTTTGCACAGTTGGTTACTGGGTGACTGGGGTTAATATTCAGAAAAGTGGGTGGAGCCTACAAAAAGCAATCAAAAATTACCTATTGATTTTTCAGGGGAATATTTCATTGCTGCCATTCTTGCACTGTTAATAGCACAAGCCTCAAACCTGGTACAGTTGATCATTGCGTGACTGGGGTTTAAATTTATATAAGGGGGTGGAGCCCCAAACAGTCAATCTGATTTGTTTCATTTTAATGCAGGTTATTGATGCCAAAGACCGCAAAGCTCACAAACTTGGTCATTGAGTAATTGAGTAATTGTGTGTTAGGGTTAGGAAAAGTGGGCGCAGCCAACACTAGCCAAATACATAATCGGGCAATGCTGGGTCATCAGTAGGCGGAGACAAATACAAGTTTCACTGAGAAAATGTAAACTGCAGCAATTCTTACACTATTAATGGAAGGGTTCTCAAACTTTGCACAGTTGGTCACTGGGTGACTGAGATTAATATTCAGAAAAGTGGGTGGAGCCTACAAAAGCCAATCAAAATCCACCTATTAATCTTTCAGGGGAATATTTAATTGATGCCATTCTTGCACTGTTAATGGCACAAGCCTCTTGCACTGTTAATCACCTGTACCTGGTACAGTTGGCCATTGGGTGATTGGGGTTTAAATTCAGAAAAGGGGTGGAGCCACAGCCAATCAGATTTATTTTATTTCAATGCAAATTATTGATGCCAAAGACCTCAAAGCTCACAAACTTGGTCATTAAGTAATTTTGTGTTTGGGTTAGAAAAATTGGGCGGAGCTAGCACCAGCCAAATACATACCTGGGCAATGCCGAGTCTTCAGTGGCCGGAGACAAACACAAATTTGACTGGGAAAATGTAAACTGCAGCCATTCTTACACTATTAATTGTGGGGTTCTAAAACTTTGCACAGTTGGTCACTGGGTGACTGGGATTAATATTCAGAAAAGTGGGTGGAGCCTACAAAAACCAATCACAATTCACCTATTGATTTTCAAGGCAAATATTTAATTGCTGCCATTTTTGCACTGTTAATGGCACAAGTCTCAAACCTGGTACAGTTGATCATTGGGTGACTGGGGTTAAATATTTAGAAAAGGGGTGGGGCTACAAACAGCGAATCAGATGTGTTTCATTTCAATGAAAATTATTCATGCCAAAGACCACAAATCTCACAAACTTGGTCATTGACTGTTGACAATTGTGTGTTAGGGTTAGAAAAAGTGGCCACAGCCAACAGCAGCCAAATACATACCCGGGAAACATCAGGACATCAGTGGGTGGAGAAAAATAAAAATTGAACTGCCAGAATGTAAACTGCAGCCATTCTTACACTGTCTGTCAATGGCAGGGTTCTTAAACTTTGCACAGTGGGTGACTGGGATTAACATTCAGAAAAGTAAGTGGAGCCTACAAAAGCTAATCAAAATTCACCTATTGATTTTCAAAGTAGTGGAGCCACAGCCAATTATTGATGCCAAAGCCCGCAAAGCTCACAAACTAGGTAATTGTGTGTTAGGATTAGAAAAAGTGGACAGAGCTAACACTAGCCAATTACATACCCGGGCAACGCCGGGCGACCAGCTAGTATAATAAATGGGAAAGTTCGGATGTTTGGATGTTTGGATGTTTGTTACTCGATCACGCAAAAACGGCTGAACGGATTTGAATGAAATTTGGCACACACATAGTACATTACCTGGAATAAAGTATAGGATACTTTTTATTCCCATAACCAAAAAGAGACAAATACAAATTTCACTGGAAAATGTAAACTGCAGCCATACACTGTTACACTGGAGGTGTGTTTAGCTTCTAAGGGTAGAATGGTTAATTTGCATATATTCAGCAGTGTTGCTCTGGGAGACATCTCAAGCTCACTCCAACCTGAATTATCGCAAATTCTTTCTGTTTTAAGAAAGCAAACGTTTGTTTTTCTTAACATCTTAGTAAGGGGGCTTTTAGGACCATTGTAGTCCCTTACACACTCCAATGAGTTCTGGGTCACCATGATCTTGCTGGGTAGCATGTCCCTCTCGGTGTTACAAGCCCTACTGCATAGAGCCAAATTAATCTATGCCATGCACTGATAAGGATCAAACAATGCAAAACAGTCTGTGGCTTCTAGGACTTTTGGCAAGGATCAGCTGGAGTTACTTTACTTGGTCTTGCACGGAAGGTATTCTGAGGGTCCTCCTTGTGGGGGCCCTCCATAAACGAGGAGAGGATGGCGGCTGCATCAAGTGGAGGAGGTATGCCAAAGCTGCGTAATTCAATACGCTTCATCGTGAAGGCGGAATGGAGGAGTAAGGGACCGAAGGCGTTTATTGACAAGGTACTGGTGGAGGGGTTGAAGATGACAAAGAATAATTTGTTTGCGATTCAGGATTTTCCTGCACAAGGAGCATATGATGTCACAATGTATAGTGAGGAAGAGGCTTTAAGGGTGCTGGCAGACTATAGAGAGAGCAGGGAAGATTTTGTTAAGTGGCTGGAGTCAGTTACACCGCTGTTTAATGAAAAAGCAAGACAAGTGTACGTTCACATGTATAACCCGTTTGTGGAGCCTGATGTTGTGAGATTGTTTCTGCAGAGATACTTCAGAGATGTGAGTTGGGCAGAGAAGATCTATAATCACATCGGTGTTTATAGGAGCAAGATGAGATTTAATGTGGAGTTCAAGAGGCAGGAAGGGAGCTGGCATGATGTGGTTCACCCACCCCCTGTCTTTTCCATTGCCGGTGAGAGAGGCTATATCACCTACACTGGGCAGCCGCTCTACTGCCGGAAGTGTTATAGTTTTGGGCACGGTGCTGGCAGCTGCAGCTCTGAGGAGAGGTGCAGGCACTGTAAGGAGCCGGTTCACCCAGGCTCCAAGTGTAAAAAGGTGAAGGTGTGTGACTTGTGTGGTCTAGCGGGCCACTTGGCCAAAGAATGTGAAAAGCGGGGGAACACCCGCATATATACCTATGCTGCTGCTGCTGGCTCCTATGGCAGGGGCAGGAGGTGGTCACTGGCTCCCCGTGTGGAGCCCCGGGACGCTGAGGCTGACGCTGAAGCTCCCCTTTCTGAGGTAGCTGGAGAGGGCACCAGTGCTGCTCAAACGGGTCCAACTGCTACTGTGACCCCCCCTGTCCCCTCTGCTGAAGAGGCCACTGACTCCCAGATGCTGCAGGCTGAGCAGGCTGAGATGCCAAAGCTGCAGCGTGTCAAGAAAAGAAAACTGGCTGAGCATGTGGATGAGGATGATGATGATGAAGCTGTGGGGAGTGGGGGTGAAGAGGATGCCGTGCCTCCTTCTGCAGTGTCCCTCCCCGCTGAGCAGAACGCGGGTGCTCCTGCCTGTAAGAAGGCTGCTGCTAACGTGGCAGGGAGCAAGGCTGGAGAGGCTGATGTATGTGTACCTGGTGTTGTCCCGTGTCCCCCCGCTGTGGTGAGAGAGGCTGGGGCTGAAGGAAGTGATATTGTGGCTGAAACCCCCCCAGAGAGGCTCCCCAAAGCAGTGCCCGGCTCTCCAGCTGATCGGGATTCCCCTGACGCCGGTGACGTCACTTGCTCAGTTTCTGCTGAGTGGGGCCCGCAGCGCGACAGTGGAGAGCGTTCTGAGGCTTCCCTGACCCCTGCCACCAGTACAGAAGCCGCGCCCTTGGTCCCAGAAAGCCAGGCAGATGTGCCTGAACCCTGCAGAGACTCCCAGCGGCCCGCCATGGACGCTAGTAGCCGCAGGTCCGCTGGGAGCAGTAGTGCCACAGCTGCTGATGCCGGCTCAGCCGGCGAGAATAACAGGAATGCAGGTGGCGAAACAGCTGTGCAGTCAGCTGACCCGCCGGAGATTCCTAAGCCCGCCCCTTCTTCTGCTCTCTCGCAGAAGAAACTTAAAAGTTTGCCAGCAAACCCCAGCCCTGCATCCAGTAAAAGCCCAAAAGCTGACACTGCGGTGAGGAGATCCCAGCAAGGGACTGCCTCATCTCCCTCCAAAAATAACGACTCCCCAAGTTCAAAAAAAGGAGGGAAATCAGCCAGCATGTCAGTCATGACCTCAGAGGAGGGGGGTGGAGTTAATGCAAATGAGGAGGAGGAGTTTGAAATGGACCTGACAGACCCTGGGAAGGTGGAAGGTGAAAAAGAGGTGGAGATAGAGGAGAATGATAGTGATTATCTACCACCTTATCAAGAGAGGAAAGAAGCTGTGACTGAGTCTGAAAGTGATGACACCCGTGTAACAAAAATGAGGATCGTCAGTGACACTTCTGAGGGTGAATTAAAGGTGGATATGACCCAGTCTCCTGTGCCTACTGGCTGGAAAAACACTAGGCCAGCTAGGAGAGTTAACCCGGAGGCACCGGGACCGAGTACTGCTGGGGATTCTGGTCCGGAGGACTGGAACACAGCAGAATCAAAAAAACAAAAAAAGAAGAGGAATAGAAAGACAAAGCAGGAGCCCACTACTGTGGGTGTACGGAAGAGTCCCAGAGCGCCTAAGAAATGAAGATGGCTGAGTGTAGGTTGCTTTTCACGTGGTGTCTTTTGGTGATGGTGCTGTCCCTGCTGTCTGTAAATGTGAGGGGAATCGGCTCCTCATACCGCCGGGCTGCAGTCCTGCAGGACCTCGCAAATTTTAGGGCGGATATTTTTTGTCTGCAGGAGTGTATATTGAAGACGGTACCTGGCTCTGGGGAATGGGCAGGGGGCAATGCCATCTGGTCCCCTGCCTGCCAGAGTAGGAATGAGGGCATTGGCGTGCTGTTTAATAATCCTAGCATTAAGGTTTTGTCACATGCCGTTATCATTCCTGGGAGATTGATGGTTGTGAATTTTGATTTTTGTGGCTCCCAGTACCGTCTTTTTAACTGTTACGCTCCTGCAGACAAAAAAGAGAGGGCGGAGTTCTTGGAGGTGCTTAAGTTCAATCTGCCAGGCCGCATTAAGACCATTGTGGCCGGCGATCTGAACTGTATAAGATCGGTTGGGGATCGAGTGGGGTCAGGAGAGACCAAGCTGGACTCCACCAGTAGGATCCTCAACCAGATTGTGACAGATTTTGGACTGCAGGATGCAGCTTTGGCGGCAGGCAGTAGGGACAGGGAATATACTTACTTTTCGGATGCGGGCACGGTTAAGTCACGCATAGATTACTTTTTACTTTCTAGGTATGTGTTGGTTTCTGCTGTCTCTTATCACCAGGTCACTTTTTCTGATCACAAAGCCATTCTTTGTTCCCTGGAAGTGTCGGAGAGAGTGGTGTTTGGGAAGGGAGTCTGGAAGTTGAATGTGGAGTTGTTGGAGGATGTGGATGTACTTGAAAGATTTAGGGTGGAATATGCAGGATGGGTGCGCAGGAAGAGAGGTTTTGTGGATTTGTTGGAATGGTGGGATTGGGTGAAGAGGAGGATTTCTGGCTTTTTCAGGAATCTAGCGTATGAGAAGAGGTGTTTGCAGAAAGAGGAGGAAGAAAGTTGGAAAGTAAGGTTGCAGTATTTGGTGAAGATGAAGGAATGGGGGTATGAGGTGGAGGAAGAGTTGGAGGAGGCAAGACAGCGAATGAAGAAAATGTTGACAGAGCGTGGGAAGAGGATTGTGTTTCAGGCGAAAGTGAGAGATTTGGAAGAGGGGGAGTCTTGCTCCCGTTTCTTCTTTAAGAAGGTGGTGTCCAGTAGAGATGTGTTAGAGTCAGTGGTGGTGGATGAAAGGGAAGTGGTTGGTTCCGAGGTGATGGAAGAGGTGCGGAAGTTTTATGTGGATTTGTATGGAGGAGGGAATGCTGTGTCACAGGTGGAGATGAAAGAGTATTGTGATGAGGTGTTGGAGGAGTGTTTGGATCCGTTGGAGGTACAGCAGTTGAAAGAGTCGGTGGCCACGGAGGAGGTATGGGCGGCAGTTGGTGCCATGCAAACAGGCAAGACTCCAGGGAAGGACGGGCTCCCAGTGGAGTTTTTTAGGTGGGCCTGGCCTATCATTGGTGGGGAAGTGGTGGAGGTGGTCCAGGAAGTTTTTTCTTCTGGGCGGTTGTCCCCATCAATGCGGGAGGGAGTCATCACCCTGATTCATAAGAAAGGAGACAAAAAATTGATAAAAAACTGGAGGCCGATTTCGCTGTTGAATGTGGACTACAAGATAGTGGCGAAATTGGTCGCAAACAGGTTAAGGAGTGTGATAGCATCTATGATTGGAGAGGGGCAGACCTGTGCGGTCCCCGGTCGAAGAAGCGCCGATAACCTGGTTTTATTAAGGGACATGATTAATTTTTCACAGGAAAATAAAGTGCCGATGGTCATTGAGGGTATCGATTTGGAAAAGGCATTTGATAGAGTATCACACTCCTTCCTGTTCAGGGTGATGGCAAAATTAGGGGTCCCTGATTGTCTCCTGAAAGTTATTAGATGTTTTTACACTGGAATTTCGAGCCATGTCTTGGTAAATGGGGTTTTGTCCAGGTCATTCCCCGTTTTGTCCGGAGTCAGGCAGGGGTGTCCACTGTCGCCTATGGCTTTTATTTGTGTGGTGGAGCCTTTGCTGAGGTATGTCCAGCGGGATAAAGTGGTGAAAGGGTTTGTTGTGCCAGGTGGTGGTGGAGAGCAGGTGAAGTATTTGGCTTATATGGATGATGTGTCGTTTGTGGGTGGGTCGCAGGCTGATATTGACAGGGTGAATTTGCATGTGAAAGTGTTTTGTGGAATGTCTGGAATGGCTGTGAATTGGGAGAAGTCCCAACTGGTTTCCTTTGGGAGGCCTGTACCTTTGAATGTGGAGAAAGTGCCGGTGAGTCAGGAGATCAAGGTGTTGGGTGTGGTGTTTGATGCAGAGATGAAAGGTAGAAAGACTTTGGATGAAGTGAAAGGGAAAGTGGTAAGAAAGTTGAACTTGTGGAGGTTGCGGAAGTTGTCTTTTTCAGGGAAAGTGTTGGTGGTGAAAGCTGTGATATTGCCGTTGTTGTTGTATTTTTGTTTGGTCTTGCCCCCTGGCAAAAGATGGATGCAAGAGGTGCAGAGAATGTTGTTTGTTTTCTTCTGGGGTTCAAAGATGGAGAGGGTGGCACGGGTGACGGTTCACAAGGGTGTGTCTCTGGGTGGTTGGGACTTCCCTGATGTTGCTTCTTTTCTGTCTCTGCACTATCTGGTGTCTGTCCGTAGAGTGTTGGAGTCAGAGGGGAGGGTGAAGGATTTTGTGAGGTACTTGGGAGGATGGTTGTGGAACAGGTTGGGATGGGTCGCTAAGGATTTGAGCAAGCCTGTTGCATTCACTACTACATCATGCTACCAAAAAGTTAAAGAAATTCTGGACAATTTCAATATGGCAGGAGCAGCCTTAACAAACATAAACAAGCAGAATATTAAAAAATGGATCACAAGAAATGATATAATATGTTATATAAAAGGAATGACAAGTGCACAAGCGGAGGCAGTATGGAAAAGAATGAGTATTAAAGGAATAACAAACAGGCAGAAAGATGTTGTCTGGATGGCTCTGGTGTCAGCGCTCCCTACTAGGGTTTTTTGCAAATTGAGGGGTATGACTCCCTCAGGAAGGTGCCCAAGAGAAGGGTGTGGAGGGGAAGAGGATGTGGACCACGTGTTTTGGGATTGTGATTTTGCAAAGGGTTTTCGGAGGAAGTTGAGGAAATTTTTAGAGGTGGTGGTGGAGGTTAGGGTCACATCTCTTTCAATGGTGATGGGTGGAGTGTCACTGGGTGCAAAGGAGAAGGATAGGAAGGGGTGGATTGTGTTCTCTGTACTTAAGGAAGTTTTGTGGGATGCAAGAAACTTAATAGTATTCCAGAAGGAGGAGTTGTCACTGGAAGCAGTGTGCAATCATTTCTTAGCAAGATTGTATGTGGTGTACCTGGCGGAAAAAAAAGGTGTTGGAGAGGAGAAGGCGCAAGAATTGTGGAAGCAAAAGGAGTGGAGCTCATTGCTCTAAAATGTTTTGTTTTCTTTTTATTGATAAAGAACAGACTTAATAAAAGCCAGCATGATGATTGAACAGTGAAGGAAGGGCAAGATCGCTGCCAACCTGATGGAGAGATCCGCGTGAGGGCTGGTTTTTAAGTGATTTTAATCTGAAAGGCTAAAAAAAAAAGAAAAAGAAAAATAAGAAAAAAAAAAAAAAAAAATGCAAAACAGTCTGTATGCGTGTTGGATTGGTATGGCTCTGTACAATTTAATAAGCTGACACATCATTGCATTCCAGCGGTTCTGGAGGTGTGTTTAGCTTATAAAGGCCCATACACACGTCGGATTTGCGCGAACGACGGGTATTTTCAGCAGTGATGCCCTGGGAGACATCTCAAGCTCACTCCAACCTAAATTATCGCAAATTCTTTCTGTTTTAAGAAAGCAAACTTTTGTTTTTCTTACATCGTTAATGGTAGGGTTCTCAAACTTTGCATAGTTGGTCGTTGGGTGACTGGGGTTATTATTCAGAAAAGTGGTTGGAGCCTATAAAAGCCAATCAAAATTCACCTAATGATTTTCAAGGGGAATATTTACATCTCTGCCATTCTTGCACTGTTAATGGCACAAGCCTCAAACCTGGTATAGTTGATCATTGGGTGACTGTGGTTCAATTTCAGAAAGGGGGTGGAGCCACAAATAGCCAATCAGATTTGTTTCATTCCAATGCAAATTATTGTTGCCAAACACCGCAAAGCTCACAAACTTGGTAATTGAGTAATTGATTAATTGTGTGTTAGGGTTAGGAAAGTGGGCACAGCCAACACCAGCCAAATACATAAGCGGGCAAAGCAGGGTCATAAGTGGGCGGAGACAAATACAATTTTTACTGGGAAAATGTAAACAGCAGCCATTCTTACACTGTTAATGGTAGGGTTCTCAAACTTTGCACAGTTGGTTACTGGGTGACTGGGGTTAATATTCAGAAAAGTGAGTGGAGCCTACAAAAAACAATCAAAAATTACCTATTGATTTTTCAGGGGAATATTTCATTGCTGCCATTCTTGCACTGTTAATGGCACAAGCCTCAAACCTGGTACAGTTGATCATTGCGTGACTGGGGTTTAAATTTATATAAGGGGGTGGAGCCCCAAACAGCCAATCTGATTTGTTTCATTTTAATGCAGGTTATTAATGCCAAAGACCGCAAAGCTCACAAACTTGGTCATTGAGTAATTGAGTAATTGTGTGTTAGGGTTAGGAAAAGTGGGCGCAGCCAACACCAGCCAAATACATAATCGGGCAATGCTGGGTCATCAGTAGGCGGAGACAAATACAAATTTCACTGAGAAAATGTAAACTGCAGCAATTCTTACACTATTAATGGTAGGGTTCTCAAACTTTGCACAGTTGGTCACTGGGTGACTGAGATTAATATTCAGAAAAGTGGGTGGAGCCTACAAAAGCCAATCAAAATCCACCTATTAATCTTTAAGGGGAATATTTAATTGATGCCATTCTTGCACTGTTAATGGCACAAGCCTCTTGCACTGTTAATCACCTGTACCTGGTACAGTTGGCCATTGGGTGATTGGGGTTTAAATTCAGAAAAGGGGTGGAGCCACAGCCAATCAGATTTATTTTATTTCAATGCAAATAATTGATGCCAAAGACCTCAAAGCTCACAAACTTGGTCATTAAGTAATTTTGTGTTTGGGTTAGAAAAATTGGGCGGAGCTAGCACCAGCCAAATACATACCTGGGCAATGCCGAGTCTTCAGTGGGCGGAGACAAACACACATTTCACTGGGAAAATGTAAACTGCAGCCATTCTTACACTATTAATTGTGGGGTTCTAAAACTTTGCACAGTTGGTCACTGGGTGACTGGGATTAATATTCAGAAAAGTGGGTGGAGCCTACAAAAACCAATCACAATTCACCTATTGATTTTCAAGGCAAATATTTAATTGCTGCCATGTTTGCACTGTTAATGGCACAAGCCTCAAACCTGTACAGTTGATCATTGGGTGACTGGGGTTAAATATTTAGAAAAGGGGTGGGGCTACAAACAGCGAATCGGATGTGTTTCATTTCAATGAAAATTATTCATGCCAAAGACCACAAATCTCACAAACTTGGTCATTGACTGTTGACAATTGTGTGTTAGGGTTAGAAAAAGTGGCCACAGCCAACAGCAGCCAAATACATACCCGGGAAACATCAGGACATCAGTGGGTGGAGAAAAATAAAAATTGAACTGCCAGAATGTAAACTGCAGCCATTCTTACACTGTCTGTCAATGGCAGGGTTCTTAAACTTTGCACAGTGGGTGACTGGGATTAATATTCAGAAAAGTAGGTGGAGCCTACAAAAGCTAATCAAAATTCACCTATTGATTTTCAAAGTAGTGGAGCCACAGCCAATTATTGATGCCAAAGCCCGCAAAGCTCACAAACTAGGTAATTGTGTGTTAGGATTAGAAAAAGTGGACAGAGCTAACACTAGCCAATTACATACCCGGGCAACGCCGGGCGACCAGCTAGTAATAATAATAATAGTAAGTAGATGACAGGAGAGGCTTCCAATCCATGCAAATAAGGTTTTATTGTAGATTCAAAAGTGTACATTTTTTGGTCTCTGAGGAAGCAGAAAGCCCGCGGAACGGCTGTAAGGCCGCTGTGTTTGTCCCCCCATCTCCTGCTATGCCTTTTACACTGAATCTACAATAAAACCTTAATTGCATGGATTGGAAGCCTCGCCTGTCATCTACTTGCTATATCCTTTGTGAACTGAGTCCTATTACTAGTAGGTCATGAAAAAAGGAAAAAAAAAAAAACTTTTTTCACTTTTTCCTCTTTATGCTTTGATATCACGGACATATTTAAAATGTTAAGTAAAATGCACACAGTGTTTGTAAGTTATTGCCCCATCAAAAAGCATCTTTAAAACTCCTAAAGAGGGATTCTAACCAATGTGAAATCTGAAGCACAAGCTGTATTCTCTGTCCAGTGTGAGTTCTTTAACCACTTGCCCTGTAGGGGCTGTTTTCCATTATGAAACGCAGGGCCGGCCTTAGGTTTCACAGCGCCCTGAGTGAAGCCTGATTATGGTGCACCCCCCCCCCTCCCCTTCATCCTACACCTACACACACACACACACACACACACACACACACACACACACACACACACACACACACACACACACACACACACACACACACACACACACACACACACACACACACACACACACACACACACACACACACACACACACACACACACACACACACACACACACACACACACACACACACACACACACACACACACACACACACCATAGAGACATGGAGAGGGAGAGACATAGAGAGAGAGAGAGAGGAGGGAGAGACATAGAGAGAGAGAGAGAGGAGGGAGAGACATAGAGAGAGAGAGAGGAGGGAGAGACATAGAGAGAGAGAAGGGAGAGACATAGAGAGAGAGGAGGGAGATACATAGAGAGAGAGAGAGAGAGGGACATAGAGAAAGGAGGGAGAGACAGAGAGAGACATACAGAGAGAGAGAGACATACAGAGAGAGAGAGAGACACAGAGAGAGAGAGACATACAGAGAGAGACATACAGAGAGAGACATACAGAGAGAGAGAGACATACAGAGAGAGAGGAGAGAGAGACACAGAGAGAGGAGGGAGAGAGACAGACAGAGAGGAGGGAGAGAGAGACAGACAGAGAGAGGAGGGAGAGAGAGACAGACAGAGAGAGGAGGGAGAGAGAGACAGACAGAGAGAGGAGGGAGAGAGAGACAGACAGAGAGAGGAGGGAGAGAGACAGAGAGGGGGGAGAGAGACAGAGAGAGGGGGGAGGGAGAGACAGAGAGAGGGGGGAGGGAGAGACAGAGAGAGGGGAGGGAGAGAGGGGGAGGGAGAGACAGAGAGAGGGGAGGGAGAGAGAGGGAGAGAGAGACAGAGAGAGGGGAGGGAGAGAGAGGGAGAGAGAGACAGAGAGAGAGAGGGGAGGGAGAGAGAGAGAGAGACAGAGAGAGGGGAGGGAGAGGGAGAGAGAGAGAGAGAGAGAGAGAGAGGGAGAGACAGAGGGAGAGACAGAGAGAGAGACAGAGGGAGAGACAGAGAGAGAGAGAGAGAGAGAGAGAGAGAGAGAGAGAGAGAGAGAGGGAGAGACAGAGAGAGAGAGAGAGAGAGAGAGAGAGAGAGACAGAGGGAGAGACAGAGGGAGAGACAGAGAGAGAGACAGAGGGAGAGACAGAGGGAGAGACAGAGGGAGAGAGAGAGAGGGAGAGAGAGAGGGAGAGACAGAGGGAGAGACAGAGAGAGAGAGGAGGGAGAGACATAGAGAGAGAGAGAGGAGGGAGAGACATAGAGAGAGAGAAGGGAGAGACATAGAGAGAGAGGAGGGAGAGACATAGAGAGAGAGA